>NC_060174.1:75002374-75289874 GCF_021184085.1 Oncorhynchus gorbuscha
ACCGCCCAAACAGATCCATAGATGATGCAATCTCTATTGCACTCCACACTGCCCTTTCCCACCAGGACAAAAGGAACACCTATATGATAATGCTGTTCATTGACTACAGCTCAGCGTTCAACACCATATTACCCTCAAAGCTCATCACTAAGCTAAGAAACACCTGGGACTAAACACCTCCCTCTGCAACTGGATCCTGGACTTCCTGACAGGCCGCCCCCAGGTGGGGAGGGTAGGTAACAACACATCTGCAACGCTGATCCTCATTACTGGAGCTCCCCAGGGTTGTGTGCTCAGTCCCCTCCTGTACTCCCTGTTCACACAAGACTGCATGGCCAGGAACGAATCTTCAGAGGGTAGTGCGCACGGCCCAGTACATCACTGGGGCAAAGCTGCCTGCCATCCAGGACCTCTACACCAGGCAGTGTCAGAGGAAGGCCCTAAAAATTGTCAAAGACTCCAGCCACCCTAGTCATAGACTGTTCTCTCTGCTACCACACGGCAAGTGGTACCGGAGTGCCAAGTCTAGGACAAAAGGGCTTCTCAACAGTTTTTACCCCCAAGCCATAAGACACCTGAACAGGTAACCAATTGGTTACCCGGACTATTTGCATTGTGTGCCACCCCCCCCCCCCCAACCCCTCTGTTTTATCATAAATGCATAGTCACTTTAACTATACATTCATGTACATACTACCTCAATTGGCCCGACCAACCTGTGCTCCCGCACATTGGCTAACCGGGCTATCTGCATTGTGTCCCACCACCCGCCAACCCCACTTTTTACACTACTGCTACTCTCTGTTCATCATATATGCATAGTCACTTTTTTCAAATGTCTTTTTACTGTTGTATATCTTTACTTACCCACCCACACACCTTTTTCCCCCACACTATTGGTTAGAGCCTCTAAGTAAGCATTTCACTGTAAGGTCTACTACACCTGTTGTATTCGGCGCACGTGACAAATAAACTTTGATTTGATAGGCTTGAAGTCATAAACAGCGCTGTGCCTCAAGCATTGCTAAGAGCTGCTGGCAAATGCAGTAAAGTTTGAATGAATGCTTACGAGCCTGCTGCTGCCTACCAACGCTCAGTCATTCTGCTCTATCAAATCATAGACTTAATTATAATATAATAAACACAGAAATACAAGCCTAGGTCATTAATATGGTCAAATCCAGAAACTATCATTTTGAAAACAAAACGTTTATTCTTTCAGTGAAATAAGGAACAGTTCCGTATTTTATCTAACAGATGGAAACCCTAGGTCTAAATATTGCTGTTACATTTCACAACCTTCAATGTTATGTCATAATTATGTAAAATTCTGGCAAATTAGTTAACGAGCCAGGCAGCCCAAACTATTGCATATATCCCGACTGTGTGTGCAATGAACACAAGAGAAGTGACACAATTTCCCTAGTTAACATTGACTGCTAACATGAATTTCTTTTAACTAAATATTCAGGTTTTAAAAAATACACTTCAGTGTATTGATTTTAAGAAAGGCATTGATGTTTATGGTTAGGAACATTTGTGTTATGATTGTGCTATTGCTAAATCATCACCCGTTTGGTGAAGTAGGCTGTGATTCGATGATTAATTAAACAGGCACCGCATTGATTATATGCAACGCAGGACAAGCTAGTTAACCTAGTAATATCATCAACCATGTGTAGTTAACTAGTGATTATGTGAAGATTAATTGTTTAAAACAAAATAAGTTTAATGCTAGCTAGCAACTTAACTTGGCTCCTTGCTGCACTCGCATAACAGGTGGTCAAGCCTGCCATGCAGTCTCCTCGTGGAATGCAATGTAATCGGCCATAATCAGCATCCAAAAATGCAGATTACCGATAGTTATGAAAACTTGAAATCAGCAATGCCGATTAATCGGTCGACCTCTATTTTGAATAGCCTAAAAACGTAACGTAGCCAGGGGACTAGGGCTGACCCCAATTACTCCACTGGTCGATTGTTTGGTCAATAGGCTGTTGGTCGACCAAGAGTTTTTTTTTTTTGTCGAGAAGTACCAAAAATATATTTTAAATGGGACAAGAGACACCCATCTCATTCACACCCATTTCAGTGAACTAATCCATTGAGGCAGACTAATCTATTGCAGAGGCTGCGGGGATGACACAGTCCAAGAAAGGGAGTGTGGCTGGACAATGCAGGTCTCCCTCCAGAATTCACTCTCTCCCACCAATTTGTGCACATTCATTGTTTCATAACTTCATTGTGTGAATTGTTTGCTAATTCCGAATCTACAATGTTTGTTTGGTTACGGTAATGCATTCAATACATTATTCCTTTTTACCGTTCTCATTGTCAGAGGGAGTGGACACGTTTGCAGAGCGCACACCCTATGCTACACCTGTGAGAAACAAGTTTTGGTTTATTTCATTCTTTTTATGAGTTTTGTCAATTTAGTCATCGTCTTTTGTTTGGAGCCTCCAGTCAATGTGGAGTAAGGATGCGCACATGATTATGCATAGAAGTAGGCCTATAGGCTGCCTGGTCTGCACACAAATGTAGGCAAAAAAAAGTGTCCATTTGGGGATCTGATTGTATTTCTGATTGGCTTAATGCACAACCACTAATGAGCTAGGGAGCTTCTCAAAGTAATGTTTTCTTCACCTCAAACAGCAAGCAGAGTTGGTTTTTACAGCCATTGAGATATTTTTTATTTCACCTTTATTTAACCAGGTAGACCAGTTGAGAACAAGTTCTCATTTATAACTGCGACCTGGCCAAGATAAAGCAAAGCAGTGTGACACAAACAGAGTTACACACATGGAATAAACTAACGTACAGTCAATAACACAGTAGAAAAAAATCGATATACAGTGTGTGCAAATGAGGTAAGATTAGGGAGTAAGGCAATAAATAGGCCGTAGTGGCAAAGTAATTATAATTTAGCAATTAAACACTGGAGTGATAGATGTGCAGAAGATGAATGTGCAAGTAGATACTGGGGTGCAAAATAGCTATATACAGGTGCAATGATCTATGAGCTGCTCTGACAGCTGATGCTTAAAGTTAGTGAAGGAGATATGAGTCTCCAGCTTCAGTTATTTCTGTAATTTGTTCCAGTCATTGGCAGAGAACTGGAAGGAAAGGCGACCAAAGGAAGAATTGGTTTTGGGGGTGACCTGACCAGTGAAATACACCTGCTGGAGTGCGTGCTATGGGTGGGTGCTGCTATGGTGACCAGCGAGCTGAGATAAGGCGGGGCTTTACCTAGCAAAGAATTATAGATGACCTGGAGCTAGTGGGTTTGGAGACGAATATGAAGCGAGGACCAGCTAACGAGAGCATACAGGTCGTAGTGGTGGGTAGTATATGGGGCTTTGGTGACAAAACGGATGGCACTGTGATAGACCGCATCTAATTTGCTGAGTAGAGTGTGAGATTATTTTGTAAATGACATCGCCAAAGTCGAGGATTGGTAGGATAGTCAG
Organism: Oncorhynchus gorbuscha; assembly: GCF_021184085.1. Taxonomy (NCBI): domain Eukaryota; kingdom Metazoa; phylum Chordata; class Actinopteri; order Salmoniformes; family Salmonidae; genus Oncorhynchus; species Oncorhynchus gorbuscha. Next base: position 75,005,842 of record NC_060174.1, read on the forward strand.
TTTTACGAGGGTATGTTTGGCAGCATGAGTGAAGGATGCTTGGTTGCGAAATAGGAGGCTGATTCTAGATTTAATTTTGTATTTGAGATGCTTAATGTGAGCCTGGAAGGAGAGTTTACAGTCTATCCAGACACCTAGGTATTTGTAATCGTCCACATATTCTAAGTCAGAACCATCCAGAGTAGTGATGCTGGACGGGCGGGCAGCGATCAGTTGAAAAGCATGCATTTAGTTTTACTTGCATTTAAGAGCAGTTGGAGGCCACGGAAGGAGTGTTGTATGGCGTTGAAGCTCATTTGGAGGTTTGTTAACACAGTGTCCAACGAAGGGCCAGAAGTATACAGAATGGCGTCGTCTGCGTAGTGGTGGATGAGAGAATCACCAGCAGCAAGAGCGACATCATTGATGTATACAGAGAAAAGAGTCGGCCCGAGAATTGAACCCTGTGGCACCCCCATAGAGACCGCCAGAGGTCCGGACAAAAGGCCCTCCGATTTGACACACTGAACTCTATCTGAGAAGTAGTTGGTGAACCAAGCGAGGCAGTCATTTGAGAAACCAATAATGACAATAGCTCCTCAATGTTTTTGGAAAATCTTTCCTTTCGATAACCAATGTAATGCTCAGAGCTAGTGGAAATATAACATAGGCCTACTTAATGAATTCTTATCCCTTGAGCAAATAGCCTACAGCGGTGTCAGTCCCGAGCTCACGGGCACAGGAAACTGAGGGCTCAGTTAATAGTTGATACAATGTTTCAAGTTTCTTGCAGACAGGCCATGCGTAGCCAATGTGATTTATAGGATTTTTTTTATTTTAAATCAGGATATTTCTTTTACCTGCAGGCTGCAATGTTTTCATTTGTTGGCTTTATAGGCTAATTTTACATAGTTGGAAATAGATAGATTAACCAAATGAAATTGATTGAGATACAAAGATGTTGTTATAAATTAAATGACAATGTTCCACGAAAATGTTCATATGAAAACCACAAGTGGCGCACATATTGGTAGAAATGGTAAGATAAATTGGCATTCCACATGAGAAGGTTTACCGACTCCTTGTGTAGCCTATTACCGGCAACTTCAGGAGAGTAATGGCAGAATCTACAAAAGCCAGTAGGAGCGGGAGGAGAATGGTCGGGACAGATTCAGTTCTCCCTCTTATGGTTATCTTGATCTCTGGTTCCCTCTAGAGTAATTTGTCTTATTTCATCAAACAGTGAGCTTAAACCATCAAACAAGCTCAATGCATATATAGTTGATTTTATACACATAGGGTGTAATATGTTTTAATTTACAGTAAAAACTTTTAATCTCAGATTTTTTTATTATATATAAAATAAAATTTAAAAAATATTTTAAAAAATATATATATATATAAAATTGTAGTGATTCACATGATTTGAGGATAAATCCAGCAGTTCCCTATGCTGGGTAGTGAGTATCAAAGCAAACACTCAACCATGAGCACCACGGAGCCTTCAAAAGAACTCCGGGACAAAGTAGTGGAAAGGCAGATCAGGGGTTGGGCATAAAAATATTTCAAAAGGCCTTCAATTAAGAAGTGGAACGTGTATGGCACTACCAAGACCCTGCAGTCTGTCAAAACTGGATGACCGAGCAAGTAAGAGACTGATCAGAGAGGCTACCATGAGTCCAATGGCAACTTTGAAAGAGAGATAGGCTTTTATTGTCAAGACTGGTCAAAATGTGCATGTGATAATATCCCAAGCACTCCACCAAATCTGGCATGTATGGTAGGGTGGAAAGAAGGAAGCCATTACACAAGAAAGCCCACCTTGAATGCAGTTTGAATTATGCAAAACACTGGAGCTTCTGTAGCCAAGTGTAAAAACGTTGTGATGAAACTAAAATGGAACTTTTTGGCCTAAAAGCAAACGTTACATTTGGCGCAATCCCAACACATCACCCAAAGAACCCAATCCCTACTGTGAAGCATGATGGTGGCAGCATCATGTTATGGGGATGTTTCTCATCGTCTTATCAGGATAGAAGGGAAAATGAATGGAGCATTGTACAGAAAGGTCCTTGAGGAAAACCTGCTACCCTCTGCAAGAACGCTGAAACGGGGACAGAAGTTCACCTTCCAGCATGACAACGATGTCTGGGGTGTAGACTTTTTATAGGCTCTGTAAACTACACATTAACAGTCAGTCTCCCCAGACATCATCATATTTCACAATGGGGACTGTGAATAAGGTGCGTTAGTGTCAGATGAGGGGGGGGACTTACAGGTCCGCTGCAGTGTGGTTGTGCTGTAGGGGCTGGTTGAGGGTGGCAGGGGGCTCTGCCTGCTCCACTGGACCCTCCTCACGGGTCCGTTTCAGCAGCTCAAACAGTGGCGAGTCCTAGGGACAAACACACGGAGCAGTATTCATTAGACAGGCACTACAGCATTTCACACATGCACCGAAGCACTACAAACACAACAGCAAGTAATACCAATTTCATGGAACTTGTTCCTAAAGCTCATAATGTCATAATCAACACAATGTACATTACACTATGTGCCTAAACGTTATTACATTATATCTCCATTATTGGCAATATATTACATTATCAGAATTTATGACATTAAAGATGCAAAAGTAAATACATTATCAGCAACTATTACAATAGCATTTTATAACATTAGTTGCTACAGGGTTAACATCCCGTCCTCATGCCACTGGTGATATTGGGTTTGACCTTTGGAACATGGACACTCCCTAAGCATCTATGTATTAGATCTTATCAGACACACGTAATATTAAATTCAACTATATTCATACAAAAGGGTGGGTGTGTTTATGAAAGCAGGCCTATATGGTTATCTACGCTAAGACTTCACCAGGAATTCCACATTCAACACTTTCAGTCGTTCCCTGTGCTATATTCAACCTAAAGGCAGACAAACTTCCTGTGGCTGTTTGTCAAGCTGCATTTTGGGCCAAAATCAAAAAGGTATGACATTTATTGAACACTCACATGCACGCCCACACTTGCACACAAATAGACGCATACAGCACGGCTCTGTATCGGAGTCAGTGAAAGCCGCACCTAGTCGCCTGCCTCATCACGTTAGTCTGCAGGCTCAGGCTTGCCATCGCTGGCACCTTCCCCTTCCTGTCATTCTGAGGCAGCTGCTTCGGTGACGCCACTGACTCCAAAACAGCTCAAGAAAGTACACTGGGCTCTGGGGCTGACATGAGAGTATGACTTAACTGATTCCTTTCACCAAGCAGAACCAAATGAAGACGTGCTCTGTTTAGGGGTAGGATAGCTCTTAGATATCAAACAAAATAAAGACAAAATAATACACTAGATTTCATTGCTTGATATAAATTTGATATTTTCATGAGATCCTGACAGCATGCTAAGGGCACAGAAAACAAGCTAACACATATCTAGAGTTACTTCAGCCTGGGGATATAAGGGGTTAAAGATGACATTTTCAAAACAAACATCAAGAGAGAAAGTGAGCGAGAAAGACTGTAGGTCTTTCAGCTAAAGCTGTGGGCCGGGCTTGGAGGCGTGGTGGCCTACTCCTCCCAGTGTGTGAGCAAACAGTCGGTTAAGCTTCAGTCTAAAGGTAGAGCTTCAGAACAGAACACTGACTCCACTGCACTTAAGGCTGCACCACCGGTGGACAGGCAGGCTGCAGCAGAGCCACTGTCAGTTTCCAAGTGTAGGGTCAGTAGGAACACCATGCCCCCAAGGGCTGCAGCAGGAAGAGACTGGAAGAGGGCTGCCAGAGGCAAAGCAGGAGGCCGGGAGAGAGGGAGGGACCCAGAGGGGCAGCAGAAAGCCTCTCAGCTCACAGACCCGAGGAGAGGCACATGACTCCCCCCTCTTTCACTGGAGCAAGGAACACCACTGACTCTGGAGTGAGAGAAGAAACTCTCCAGACTCAGAAAAGACAACCTCAAGGCTGTTCACAAGAAGACCACAGGACATAAAAACAGACCTGGGATATTACAATTACTCTAACTAGATACATCTTACTCCTGCCAATGGATTAACTGAGAGGACTGTTATCTTTTTGGATACTAGCACAGGTATTGACAGAGTTGCTTGCTGTTCTTTTTAAAACGCTGGGCTTTCTGAAAAAGCAAGTTGACGGTGGTATTTGCATCAGAGCACATTATTATGGTTAAAAACCATTGGATAGAATGAAAATGATGGGGGATGAGGCTAAAGCTTAACTGGAAATGACATAGATAACATCAACGGATGTGTACCCCTGAAAATAAGGAAACTTATTTTGTACTCTATTCTTTGGAATTATCTTGTACAAGTGATTGCTGCTTTCCACAGAAACTTTCCCATTTTTGTATTGACATTCATCAACACTCCCATCCTCCAAACCCTACACCACTCCTCCCGAAAGATGTATAACAGCACTCTGGAGACTGATGGCATCAGTTCTCTGGGCTTGAGCCAAAACAACACGAGCTGCATTAAGAGTGACGGCTTCAAGTACACCATGTACACTTCAGTCTTCAGCCTGGTCTTCATAGTCGGGTTGCTCTTCAACATGGTCGCAGTCTACATCTTTGCCTGCACGCTGAAGCTGCGTAACGAGACCACCACCTACATGATGAACCTGGTGGTGTCCGACCTGCTCTTCGTCCTCACCCTGCCCTTCAGGATCTTCTACTTCATCAACAGAGACTGGCCGTTCGGCAGGGTGCTCTGCCAGCTCTCAGTCTCCCTCTTCTACACCAACATGTACGGCAGCATCCTCTTCCTCACCTGCATCACCGTGGACCGCTTCCTGGCCATCGTCTACCCATTCCGATCACAGGCGCTGCGGACAAAACGGAACGCCAAGCTGGCCTGCTGTGCCGTGTGGGTGTTGGTGCTGTCTGGCAGCCTGCCGACGGGCTTCCTCCTGGACACCACCTCGCTCAGAAACGAAAACTCCAACTCCTCCGTCAACTACTGCTTCGAGAACTTCTCCAACAAGCAGTGGCAGTCCAGTCTGTCCAAGGTGGTGGTGTTTATTGAGACAGTGGGATTCCTGATTCCATTGTTACTCAACGTCTTCTGCTCGGTCTCGGTCCTCCAAACACTGCGCCAGCCCCAGGCCATCAGCCGTGGTGGCCAGTTCAACAAGACGAAGATTCTGAGGATGATCGTGGTTCATCTCCTCATTTTCTGCTTCTGCTTCATCCCTTATAATGTCAATCTGGTGTTCTATGCCCTGGTCCGCACCAAGCTGCTGAAAGGCTGCGCTGTGGAGTCAGTGGTGAGGACCATCTACCCTATCGCCCTCTGCATTGCGGTCACCAACTGCTGTTTTGACCCAGTCATCTACTACTTTACATCTGAGACCATCCAGAACTCCATCAAACGGAAGTCGATGGCAGTTCGCAACAATAAGATGTCCGTGGGGCTTCAGACAGACACGCTGAAGAGCCACAGCACCATGCAGAACAACCTGACGACTCTGAGAGAAAAAGTATTTCACAATGAATCCACTGTGTGACGTCACCACCTTGATGAGGCATCAATATTTCAGGTGACTCAATTGTTGGTGCAACGCACCCAGATGATCTAAAGCAAAAGATGAGAGATCGGTGGTCTGGAATGGATTCTATAAGAACCATAGCATCACAGGAAGCAAGTACAGTTGCATTAAGGGTACCCACTAAGTCCACTGATTCAGCTCTGAGTGTTGTCGTGTTAAGGGCAATTCCACGGTATCAGTGACACTAACTAGGTTTCCATTCAATTGGCGAAAGATTTATGCAAATATTCTAAACATCTGCACAATAAAATACATGCCAAACAAACTGGTGGATAGATAGATATCCATCTCTCTGTGTAATGCCATACTGCACACAAAATGTAATTTCTCTTCATGTTCATGTACCGAATAAAAATCTAAAGTTCAAAGTGTTTCCATCGCATTTTCAACTCCACCGATAGTTGTCAAAAACTGTTGCGTTAAATAGTAAGTGTGTCAACTCTGGTCTTGGCACTTGTGCTCCAGCCAACAGAAACAGTGCGATTAGGCTGTGCGGGTAGGCTAGTCTTGTGAGATTATTCTGGATAAGAGAGAGAATATTTTTTGTAAAAATGGCAGTCAAGCAACTGTCATCATGTCAACAGAATAAGAGGCGCGATATTTACTGGAAAGAAGCGTGAAGATCAGGGTGCACTTTCACCACACTGAAGTTAATCATTTATTTTAATCTGTAGCCTAATAAAACTTCATGGTTTCCCGAGTCGTAGTGGGAGGACCACACATTATCGCGACTCTAAGTTTACTTCGACATGATGGTTAATTATATCAACATTTGCACATGAAGGCATTTCCACTGCCATTTCTCATATAATTAGTTTTACAGACAGAAAAAGATCACCACGTTGAATGTACAAATTAAAATTGTTACCAAAAAGTTGTTCCCAAACTTCGTATCTGCACGGTACTTCAAGTAAATGTGTTTTTGTCAAATGTTCAGTGGAAATTGTTAAAAGTAGTCCTTGTACATAGTTGTATGGTTTGTTTAACTTGGCAATCGTTGGTTTTTGTTTGACAAAGATTTAAAGTGAAAAATATGAGTCTCAATATCCCTCTGTTACCATGGAATTGCCCTTAAGGATTACATCAATAGCGGTGTTGGCTGTCAGGATTTTCCTACATGATACAGGTCTGGCAGGGAACCCTGGACTGTGGTGCTACAGATTTACAAAAATAAAAGTGAACATTTACCCACAACACACTTTGTGACTTGTCAAACAGTGACTCAGGTGTCTAAATGAGTCTCTGTTGAAATACTTTATACCAGGCAGTGGTCAGTATTTTCCCTGCAACAATAAGTACAGAATATTGTATAATAAACTAAAATAATTAAAAAGCACTTTACAGAGCAACACATTTTACTTGCACCCCCCGCCCCCCCAACAGTGATTGTGACACCAATTTAAAAAATAATAATAATGAAAGCAAACAAGTTCTCATCTATTTTGTTGAGTCACCAGAAGTGAATAGTCGGTGGTAAATATGTATGATATTACCCAGGTTTACCTTTGCACGCCATATATTGATTTGTGGGTAATAAAACAGAGTGAGATATTTAGGGCATTTTACAAAGACATGTGGCTATCAGTCCTTCAGGTTTATGACGCCACCTCACCAGCTTAGCGATAACGTTCTCCCTTGCTCATATTAATCATACAACTGAACGACTAAATAGCTAGTGCACACAGAAACCACCTCAAACCATTGCTAAGCATGACAAAGAACGTCTGGCTAGCTAATGACAACTGAGTTAAGAAGGATTTGTTTGCTGTTGATACAGTTCATCATGCATGTGTTAAATCATTGTTTAATTAAGTTGAGTGTCAAACCACAACTAAATCTCGCCTTCGAGACCATAACATTTAGTTCAGGGGGTGAAACAAAAACAAACCGAGTAAGAAAGTAGATTTAGGTCTGATCTAATGGGTTGCTGGGTGGCTATTTTAGAACAAAAAAAATGGAAATAATATATATTTGAGAATAAGGCTGTGAACACATTCTGTCCCTGTTCAGCAACATAGAATAGCTAGACTACCACAGCCAAGGGCTGCTACCTGAAGAAACATTTACTTCGACAGCATCAGCCATGAGGGAAATGTGAGAAGCATCTGGCCTCTGTTATACAGCCAGAGGACAGAGGTATGTGAAACTGACTAACTATGCCAGTGGTGGGTGGCCAAAATGTCAACCAAAGTGAATACAACAATGATTCAACACTCAATGATTATGGAAAAGAAAAACAGCGCAATGCTGTATTTTAGGGAATCAACATCTTATTCATACACTGAACAAAAATATAAAAACGCAACATGCAACAATTTTACTGAATTACAGTTCATATAAGGGAATCAAATCAATAAGACCCTAATCTGTGGACTTCACATGACTGGGCAGGCGCACAGCCATGGGTGGGCATAGGGCCCACCCACTTGGGAGCCAGGGACACCCACTGGGGAGCCAGGCCCAGCCAATCAGAATTAGTTTTTCACAACAAAGGGGCTTTATCACCGACAGAAATACTGGGTGGCCGGTCTCTAGACGATCCCACAGGTGAAGCCAGATGTGGAGGTCTTAGTGAAACGCAAACTCCATACAGGGCATTCGGAAAGTATTCAGACCCCTTCACTTTTTCCACATTTTGTTCCATTTCAGCTTTATTCTAAAATGTACCCTCAAATCTACACACAATCAATAGCCAACAATGACAAAGCAAAAACAGGTGTAGAACTTTTTGCAAAAAACTGATATATCACATTTACATAAGTATTCAGACCCTTTACTCAGTACTTTGTTGAAGCATCTTTGACAGCGATTACAGCCTCGAGTCTCCTTGGGTATGACGCTACAAGCTTGGCACACCTGTATTTGGGGAGTTTCTCCCATTCTTCTCTGCAGATCCTCTCAAGCTCTGTCAGGTTGGATGGGGAGCGTCGCTGAACAGCTATTTTCAGGTCTCTCCAGAGATGTTAGATCAGGTTCAAGTCCGTGCTCTGGTAGGGCCACTCAAGGACATTCAGAGACCTGTCCCAAAGCCACTCCTGCATTGTTTTGGCTGTGTGCTTAGTGTCATCGTCCTGTTGGAAGGTGAACCTTCGCCCCAGTCGGAGGTCCTGAGCACTCAGGAGCAGATTGTCATCAAGGACCTCTGTACTTTGCGTCGTTCATCTTTCCCTCAATCGTCACTAGTTTCTCAGTCCCTGCCTCTGAAAAATATTCCCACAGCATGATGCTGCCACCACCACCATGCTTTACCTTAAGGATGGTGCCAGGTTTCTTCCAGATGTGACGCTTGGCATTCAGGCCAAAGAGCTGAATCTTGGTTTCATCAGACCAGAGAATCTTGTTTCTCATGGTCTGAGAGTCCTTTAGGTGCCTTTTTTCAATCTCCAAGCTGGCTGTCATGAAAGCCACTCATTGAAAGGCACATCTGGCCACTTTACCATAAAGGCCTAATCAGTAGAGTGCTGCAGAAATGGTTGTCCTTCTGAAAGGTTCTCCCATCTCCACAGAGGAACTCTAGAGCTCTGTCAGAGTGACCATCGGGTTCGTTGTCACCTCCCTAACCAAGACCCTTCTCACCCGATTGCTCAGTTTGGCCGGGCGGCCTGCTCTACGAAGAGTATTGGTGATTCCAAACTTCTTCCATTTTAGAATGATGGAGGCCACTGTTTTCTTGGGGACCTTCAATGCTGGAAAAGAGCGTTGGTACCCATCCTCAGATTTGTGCAGCGACACAATCCTGTCTCGGAGCTCTACGGACAATTCCTTCGACCTCATGGCTTGGTTTTTGCTCTGACATGCACTGTCAACTGTGGGACCTTATATAGACAGGTGTGTGCCTTTCCAAATCATGTCCAATCAATTGAATTTACCACAGGTGGACTCGAATCAAGTTGAAGAAACATCAAGAATGATCAGTGAAAACACCTGAGCTCAATTTCGAGTCTCATAGCAAAGGGTCTGAATACTTATGCAATAAAGTTTCTGTTTAAAAAAAAAACTGTTTTCGCTTTGTCATTATGGGGTATTGTGTGTAGAGTTAAGATGATTTTTCTTCTCTCCATTTAATCCATTTTAGAATAACGTAACGTAACAAAATGTGAAAAAAAGTGAAGGGGTCTGAATACTTTCCAAATGCATTGTACATTTGAGCAATCTATGGCTTTAACTCAGCGTGTTGTAGTACTTGAGATCGGTCTTGGTCGAGACCACATTGAGTGTCTCCGTGTCGGATACATTTGAACCCGGTCTTGACTCTGTCCTGGACAGTGAGGAAACGTAACTTCTTCCAGAGACCAGCAGAGTTAAAACATTTAAATGATCCGCTTCCATGCAGTAAGAGCATAAACCCGCTTCCAAATAGATACACTCCTTTCTTGAAACAATACCTATTATAGACATGTTTGCACAGTGGTGAAAATATTGGACCTCCAGTGTGTGATGCTTAAAAGGACAGCAACGGTAATACCAGCCACTCATGTGAGAGTGCACTTTCTGTAAAACACAAAGGGCCAGTGGTGTATTGGAGGCTATACGCAGGTATAAAGACTCCCCACTGATACACATCAAAGTAGTGTAGTGGAGGTATACGACTTACCAATTATGTAGTACATTAGTGAAATCATGCACAAAGTAACCTACACATGAAATATATTCACGTGGGTCGCACACGGCCTCGTTTCTGCGGAATATCATCTGCAGGCAGCAAGAGCGCTCAACTGGTTTTGGCATGGAGCAGCTCACAGAAGAATGACATTGGTAGCAGGTGGGGTAGTTATGAAAGACGTTTCAACTTATGATATCTACCAGTATATGCTAACTAAGGCAACAATGGGTACGCAAACCAGGTATTAAAAAGGTTTAGTCCTAAATCTTGGTTAGTAGGCTATTTGTGATGCGCAATTCAGTCATCATGCCTGGTTTGCATCAGAAGCGTAGGCATGGGTGGGCACAGGCCAACCCACTGGGGAGCCAGGTCCACCCGACTAGATTGGACAAAAATCATATAAATTCTTCCCAGACCAAAATGTTCTCCTGGTGTAGTTTAAGCATTGTGGACTTAAAAAAATGTTCTATGTTGAAAAATATAGCATATTTCACACAGGGTGCTTTCCTTCACTGGGGAGGCTGTTTGGGGAATTTTGGGCATAATGTTTGTACCCATTTCTCCAGGCACCACTACACCACTGCATAGCACCGATGGAAGGACAGAAGGCAAACACAGCATGATGTTCAGGATGAGCAGTCCATTCACTCTGCCACTAGGTCCCAATCACAATAATACAAACACAACCATTAGGCTAAGAATTTCCTAATCTAAATGTACAACTAATTGAAATCATGGTCTTGCATTGGACTCACATTTTTCTGGTCTCCGTTTTTACTGACCCCTCGTCCCCCTCCCGGTCTTGAAATCGGTCTCGAACACAACACTGGCATGTAGAGTCCGAATCAAGACTAAGACAGGGGGGAGGGTGGGGACAAGGGGTCCAAGTCAAGACCAGAAAAATGTGAGTCCAATAAAAGACCATGATTGTGATGTTGTCAAATCACCACCACAAGAGTTCAAAATGTCCAGTATTTCTGTGTTCATTTTTCAGAACAACATATGGATTCTTTAGACATTCAGAATAGTGAATAAATGCTGCTGAGGAACAATAGAGACACTCTACAAATTATTACTAACCCAAACACGCATTCAGAGAATGGCTAAGGATTTATAAAATACTGAGTATATTACTTTCAATGATGTTCTGATTTAATATCTTGTTGTTGGATTAAGGATTAACACCAAAGAGAAAAAAGATTCAATAAGGATTTGTCTTCAGTGGTCTCTGGGGAGCTAAAATAAGCCATTGGCTAGACCATCAGAAGTAGTGTAGTGGAGGTAGATGGCCATACCAGGCAGTGATGCAACCACTCGATGGTGCAGCCGTACAACCTTTTGAGGATCTGAGGACCCATGCCAAATCTTTTCAGTCTCCTGAAGGGAATAGGTTTTGTCGTGCCCTCTTCACGACTGTCTTGGTGTTCTTGGACCAGAAGGAGAGCACTGTATGTCTGTCAGATAGGGCACTGGGGGTTAACAACCAATCAGGAAAGCAGGGACTGTTTGTTGCTCACACTGACTGCATGGTGCTCTTATAGCTGAGAGCAGTGTTGGAACCCCCGACTGGTCGAGACCACATCGAGTGTCTCGGGGTCAGACACGTTTTTACTCAGTCTTGACTCCGTCTCAGACAATGAGAACATGTCATTTCTTCCCAAGACCAGCGGAGTAGAACTCATACAGTAATTATCAGCTAACATTCAGTCAGCGCATAAAACCATTTTGCCAGGCCAAATATATATCTTAACGCTTGTTGAAACCTGGACCTCCTACTTAACTCATAACATTTACTGTTCTTTACTTTTTGTAAAAAAAAATATCCTCAAACTTTGTCATGCTCGTCAGAATATCCTTGATTAACTGGTAGGGAAGAGTGGGGAAATTATTTGAAAGTTGCGCGCTCACTATTCGTAAGGTGAGACCGAGGGAAATGGTAAGTCGATCTATTATAGACATGCTTGCGCAGTGGTTAACTGTGGCTATTAGACCTTCAGTGGGGGGGGGGGGGGGGGGGGGGGGACATGTACTAAAATCATTTCACTGTAAGGTCTACTACACCTGTTGTATTCGGCACAGGTGACTAATACAATTTGATTCTCTACTCATCTGATGGGAAGGATTGTGAAACAAAAGCAGACAAGTGAGCACACGTCGGTGTGGGGAAAGTATGCAGACTCTAGTTTGGCTTTGGCACCAATCCTCAAACATACAAGGTGAGGTAAATCTGATACAAGTCAAATAGGCCTAAACATCCATAAATAACACTGGAAAAGTGACTGAAATAACCTGTCAAGTACAGTACTAAGATAACAGCCTTATTAAAAACACTGACACTTTAACTACATAAAATGTGTAGATTGAGATAGAAGATCAGGCAATTTCCCTCTGGTGCCTGTTATGTGGAGACTTTTACTAGCAAGCGCCAGGATATTGACTTGCAGCAATGTAATACCATACCACTTAACAGGTCAACGACACCACAGAGGTTGTCTGGGAGTTGGGCTAGTGACAGTGAGGTTAAACATCACTATTGATTCAGTGTGACCAGAGAACATTGAATTAGTGTGTGTGTGTTGGAGAGATTATTATTTATTTTTTAACCTTTATTTAAACTAGGCAAGTCAGTTAAGAACAAATTCTTATTTTCAATGATGGCCTAAGAACAGTGGGTTAACTGCCGGTTCAGGGAAATAACGACAGATTTGTACCTTGTCAGCTCGGGGATATGAACTTGCAACACTCTAACCACTAGGCTACCCTGCCGCCCCGATAATGAATGTACAGTATGTATTTGGGAATTAAGGTGTCCATACATGAGCGTAAACTGATATGAAACGGTTACTGTAGCCTCTCCATTTCAAAATGGACCAAGAACACAGCAAAATCAAACCAAGCATCATTTCACTATAGGACAGAGGCTGGACACCAATACGCCACTGACCATCAGTCTAACGGAATAAGAGAATTTGAATCACAATTTTTCTGAAACATAAGGTAATGTGCTCCTTTCCTCAATATCTGTTCAAAGATGACTCTTTACACACAATTCCTGTAGCCTCCCAAAAAATTGGAAGTGTCATTCAAGATTGTTTTCCTGCATGGGATTTATAATAACTACAAAATACAAATATAAATAACATCTCTGAGGAAACTATTGAGATGTTGCACAGCTAAGAATTAGGCTGTAGAGGCTGTAGTCTATAGAGGTTGTAGTCTGTAGAGGCTGTAGTCTGTAGAGGCTGTAGTCTATAGAGGTTGCAGTCTATAGAGGCTGTAGTCTATAGAGGCTGTAGTCTGTAGAGGATTGTGTAAGAGTTCCTTTTCCAAGGAACTAGGAAGGAGAGACACTTGGGATAAGGGTTGTTCTCCAGGTTAACATGGAGTAAGCACATCAGCATTTGTAAATATTCTCTCTGCCTGGAGCATGTGCTTCAGGATCTCTGACCGACACACAATACAATTGAATGGGTGAAGTGTCATGTAAGTTCAAGTAAAACATTGACATTTTTGTTACTTCCTACATATACATTCCGTGACTCATCTATCCACTTAAACATCTATTTTTCTTATACATTATAAAACAAAATGCACTCCAACATTAAACTCACCAATAATGTAATACCTTATAAAATAAATGAAAACAAGACTAATGTGTGGAAATGAATGAGTGCAGTCTGCACTAGAGTAATGGTGCTTGATCTGCAGTATGGACTCTAGGCTGCACTAGAGTAATGGTGCTTGATCTGCAGTATGGACTAGGCTGCACTAGAGTAATGGTGCTTGATCTGCAGTATGGACTCTAGGCTGCACTAGAGTAATGGTGCTTGATCTGCAGTATGGACTAGGCTGCACTAGAGTAATGGTGCTTGATCTGCAGTATGGACTAGGCTGCACTAGAGTAATGGTGCTTGATCTGCAGTATGGACTAGGCTGCACTAGCGTAATGGTGCTTGATCTGCAGTATGGACTCTAGGCTGCACTAGAGTAATGGTGCTTGATCTGCAGTATGGACTCTAGGCTGCACTAGAGTAATGGTGCTTGATCTGCAGTATGGACTCTAGGCTGCACTAGCGTAATGGTGCTTGATCTGCAGTATGGACTCTAGGCTGCACTAGCGTAATGGTGCTTGATCTGCAGTATGGACTCTAGGCTGCAGTAGAGTAATGGTGCTTGATCTGCAGTATGGACTCTAGGCTGCACTAGCGTAATGGTGCTTGATCTGCAGTATGGACTCTAGGCTGCACTAGCGTAATGGTGCTTGATCTGCAGTATGGACTCTAGGCTGCACTAGAGTAATGGTGCTTGATCTGCAGTATGGACTCTAGGCTGCAGTAGAGTAATGGTGCTTGATCTGCAGTATGGACTCTAGGCTGCACTAGCGTAATGGTGCTTGATCTGCAGTATGGACTCTAGGCTGCACTAGAGTAATGGTGCTTGATCTGCAGTATGGACTCTAGGCTGCACTAGAGTAATGGTGCTTGATCTGCAGTATGGACTCTAGGCTGCAGAAGAGGCTGTTCACCTCTGCTCCACTGACTGAAAAAAAACATTTAAAAAAAAAAACGTAATTCCCTCTATATTACTACACTGCTCAAAAAAATAAAGGGAACACTTAAACAACACAATGTAACTCCAAGTCAATCACACTTCTGTGAAATCAAACTGTCCACTTAGGAAGCAACACTGATTGACAGTACATTTCACATGCTGTTGTGCAAATGGAATAGACAACAGATGGAAATTATAGGCAATTAGCAAGACGCCCCCAATAAAGGAGTGGTTCTGCAGGTGGTGACCACAAGACCACTTCTCAGTTCCTATGCTTCCTGGCTGATGTTTTGGTCACTTTTGAATGCTGGCGGTGATTTCACTCTAGTGGTAGCATGACACAGAGTCTACAACCCCACACAAGTGGCTCAGGTGGCAAGAAGGTTTGCTGTGTCTGTCAGCGTAGTGTCCGGAGCATGGAGGTGCTACCACGAGACAGGCCAGTACATCAGGAGACGTGGAGGAGGCCGTAGGAGGGCAACAACCCAGCAGCAGGACTGCTACCTCCGCCTTTGTGCAAGGAGGAGCACTGCCAGAGCCCTGCAAAATGACCTCCAGCAGGCCACAAATGTGCATGCGTCTGCTGAAACAGTCAGAAACAGACTCCATGATGGTGGTAATGAGGGCCTAACGTCCACAGGTGGAGGTTGTGCTTACAGCCCAACACCTTTCCTTGACGTTTGGCATTTGCCAGAGAACACCAAGATCGGAAAATTTGCCACTGGCGCCCTGTGCTCTTCACAGATGAAAGCAGGTTCACACTGAACACGTGACAGAGTCTGGAGATGCCGTGGAGAACATTCTGCTGCCTGCAACATCCTCCAGCATGACCGGTTTGGCGGTGGGTCAGTCATGGTGTGGGGTGGCATTTCTTTGGGGGGGCCGCACGGCCCTCCATGTGCTTGCCAGAGGTAGCCTGACTGCCATTAGGTACCGAGATGAGATCCTCAGACCCCTTGTGAGACCATATGCTGGTGCGGTTGGTCCTGGGTTCCTCCTAATGCAAGATAATGCTAGACCTCATGTGGCTGGAGTGTGTCAGCAGTTCCTGCAAGAGGAAGGCATTGATGCTATGGACTGGCCCGCCTGCTCCCCAGACCTGAATCCAATTGAGCACATCTGGGACATCATGTCTCACTCCATCCACCAACACCACGTTGCACCACAGACTGTCCAGGAGTTGGCGGATGCTTTAGTCCAGGTCTGGGAGGAGATCCCCCAGGAGACCATCCGCCACCTCATCAGGAGCATGCCCAGGCGTTGTAGGGAGGTCATACAGGGACCACCCATACGTGGAGGCCACAAATGGCATATATTATTATTATTATTATTATTATTATTATACACTACTGAGCCTCATTTTGACTTGTTTTAAGGACATTACATCAAAGTTGGATCAGCCTGTAGTGTGGTTTTCCACTTTCATTTTGAATGTGACTCCAAATCCAGACCTCCATGGGTTGATAAATTTGATTTCCATTGATAATTTTTGTGTGATTTTGTTGTCAGCCCATTCAACTATGTAAAGAAAAAAGTATTTAATAAGAATATTTCATTCATTCAGATCTAGGATGTTTTATTTTAGTGTTCCCTTTATTTTTTTGAGCAGTGTATATTCAATGAGGACTTTGTGCAATATTTAGATTCTAACTAATGTCTGAGTCTTTAAAGGAAATTAAGTTCATATATATAATTTGATAGACAATAATATACATAACTGTCTTATGATTTAGATGATCTTGTTTAGTACAGGAGGAATTTGACTGCCATCTTCTTTCCCAGTAAATCACTGAGACACCAAAGTCCTAGGTGATCCCTTTACAATACAGATGATTATCATGGAAATTAAAATGCAAATCAACAACTAAAAGGAATGATTATTTTCTACAGGACATTGAAGTTAATTACACACCTTACAGGCACAGTGTGTTTTATTAGGGAGAACAGTTACTGGGATGGAAATGACCCTGATATAGCCCATGTGTGTGCGCTTGTGAGCTGTATACTTTTCACCACTCTCAAGATCACCGATGTGAAAATATTGAAATAGCATAAAGTACCAGAAATAAAAGATGAAAGTCTATCTAATTAAATATATAGTATACCTGTCCTGTATGGTATTCTGCCCTATTTTCCTTCATATTCCCTTCATTTTCTCCCCAGACATGGAGACAAATCAATGAGCCGCAACTGGAAAGACAAAAGCTATCCATGGATTTGACGAACCACAGACGTGGTGGACCTTTTTCCTGGTCTACATGGCTGTAGACCGTTATGTTGCCATAGTACATCCTCTGATGACACCACCTTGCAGGCTGTGTGCAGCGGCTGCTGAGCGGAGGGATCTGGTGCGGCCCACCACCACCAGCCCTGTCTTCTAGACCCGTCGTCCCAAGGCCAGCGCTCCTTTATCCTTATGGCTCTGTGTCTGGTGCAGGGTGTCAGCCTCGACACTGCTCCCGCTCGCAGCACCGCAGCCGCCAGCGCACCCTGACCCTCATCTACTGGGTGCTGGGGTTCTTCCTGCTCTGCTTTGTCCCCTACCACCTCAACCTGCTGGGCCACACCCTGACCCACGTGGGCCTGCTGACCAGCTGTGGTCTGGCTCGGACCACCAATGCTCTGCACCCAGTAGTATTGTCCCTGACCAGCTCCAACCACTGTCTCAACCCACTCATCTATTACTTCTCTTGCAGCTGACAATGATGACCAATGCTGGGGCCGCCCCCAGAGAGACTGTCGATTCTATTACAGGACGATCTATAATCTATACATGCAGAAACAAGTCCCCCTGACATCAACAAAACCAAGCACTGCTCTGGGAGCACTGGCTTGGAGGTGTTAAACTGCTGATAGAAAGTGAATGCAACCTGTCCTTGAGTGATGCAGTTATGTCATAATGTAACTACGTGGTGATAAGACTTGCTGTGTGACCTACCTCCCTCCAGGCGATGGTCTCCATGATGAGGTGTTCGCAGCGCTCCAGGTGCTTGACGATGTCTTTGCTCAGGTTGGGCTCAGCCTTGATGAAGCTTTCGATGACCTTGTAGAAGTCAAACGCTGTCAGCTGGAACACGTCCAGGATCCATGGGAAGCACAGGTCCGTCTCCACGGGAACACCACCGTTGCTGTAGCCACCATTCTTGAAGGTGCTCCCTGATTGGAGGACAACAGAGGCAGTGAAATCATGACTCATAGCTCATCAGTGTTATATTGATTATGATCCTGTTTAGAAATGTTATTAAAAAGGGAAGTAGTTACAACTAATGACAGACTGCATTGTAACATATATGCATGTTGCTAATTCTATTAAATACTATTAGAGTCCTATGAGAAGTGAGTTTATGGAAACTAAAGGGCGGTAGAATAATCTATACGTTCATCCAGACGACTGCATCCATTAGCAGTGAGTGAATGTGGCTTCTGTAGAAACTCACCACCATAGGTTGCCATGACGACCTCCAAAGCGCAGGCCAGGAGCGAGGTGTGGAATGTGGAGTCATTGAGTAGTTTACTGGAATGGAAATCACATGATTTAGGTCAGGGAAATGGGCAGTACACTGCGGTATCAATTCTGCAGCTATATTATTCAAATGTTTGCTTGTTGAGGGTAATTAAAGAGCAAATCCTTTTAATTCTGGTGAGATGAGCACATATTGATCTCTTGCATACCTGAAATTCTGCACAGACAGCCTTTTTTCTTCCTATTTGGGGAAAAATAGATTTTTCAGAATATGTCAGACGTTTCAGAAAATATAGAGGTAGAACCGAAATAGGAATACGACCAGGTCATTTACCGATTTCAGCATGGACTCCATGACTCTGTAATACAACCGGATGCCAAGGGTGAACCTCTGATGAAAAGAAGGAAAAGACATGAATGAGTTTACGACTACACAGTATCATATAGTATTGTCTGCCTGCACTATGATGGGGTGAGTTTAGGACTACAGTGTCCTATAGTGTTGTCTGCCTGCACTGTATCATGGGGTGAGTTTAGGACTACACAGTATCATATAGTATTGTCTGCCTGCACTGTATCATGGGGTGAGTTTAGGACTACACAGTATCATATAGTGTTGTCTGCCTGCACTGTATCATGGGGTGAGTTTAGGACTACACAGTATCATATAGTGTTGTCCGCCTGCACTGTATCATGGGGTGAGTTTAGGACTACACAGTATCATATAGTGTTGTCTGCCTGCACTGTATCATGGGGTGAGTTTACGACTACACAGTATCATATAGTGTTGTCTGCCTGCACTGTATCATGGGGTGAGTTTAGGACTACAGTGTCCTATAGTGTTGTCTGCCTGCACTGTATCATGGGGTGAGTTTACGACTACACAGTATCATATAGTGTTGTCTGCCTGCACTGTATCGTGGGGTGAGTTTAGGACTACACAGTATCATATAGTGTTGTCTGCCTGCACTGTATCATGGGGTGAGTTTAGGACTACACAGTATCATATAGTGTTGTCTGCCTGCACTGTATCATGGGGTGAGTTTAGTTTAGTGACTGCCTGCACTGTATCATGTGGTTTAGGACTACTATCATATAGTGTTGTCTGCCTGCACTGTATCATGGGGTGAGTTTAGGACTACACAGTATCATATAGTGTTGTCTGCCTGCACTGTATCATGGGGTGAGTTTAGGACTACACAGTATCATATAGTGTTGTCTGCCTGCACTGTATCATGGGGTGAGTTTAGGACTACACAGTATCATATAGTGTTGTCTGCCTGCACTGTATCATGGGGTGAGTTTAGGACTACACAGTATCATATAGTGTTGTCTGCCTGCACTGTATCATGGGGTGAGTTTAGGACTACACAGTATCATATAGTGTTGTCTGCCTGCACTGTATCATGGGGTGAGTTTAGGACTACACAGTATCATATAGTGTTGTCTGCCTGCACTGTATCATGGGGTGAGTTTACGACTACACAGTATCATATAGTGTTGTCTGCCTGCACTGTATCATGGGGTGAGTTTAGGACTACACAGTATCATATAGTGTTGTCTGCCTGCACTGTATCATGGGGTGAGTTTAGGACTACACAGTATCATATAGTGTTGTCTGCCTGCACTGTATCATGGGTCTGCCTGCACTGAGTTTTAGGACTACAGTGGCCTATAGTGTTGTCTGCCTGCACTGTATCATGGGGTGAGTTTAGGACTACACAGTATCATATAGTGTTGTCTGCCTGCACTGTATCATGGGGTGAGTTTAGGACTACACAGTATCATATAGTGTTGTCTGCCTGCACTGTATCATGGGGTGAGTTTAGGACTACACAGTATCATATAGTGTTGTCTGCCTGCACTGTATCATGGGGTGAGTTTAGGACTACAGTGGCCTATAGTGTTGTCTGCCTGCACTGTATCATGGGGTGAGTTTACGACTACACAGTATCATATAGTGTTGTCTGCCTGCACTGTATCATGGGGTGAGTTTAGGACTACAGTGGCCTATAGTGTTGTCTGCCTGCACTGTATCATGGGGTGAGTTTACGACTACACAGTATCATATAGTGTTGTCTGCCTGCACTGTATCATGGGGTGAGTTTACGACTACACAGTATCATATAGTGTTGTCTGCCTGCACTGTATCATGGGGTGAGTTTACGACTACACAGTATCATATAGTGTTGTCTGCCTGCACTGTATCATGGGGTGAGTTTAGGACTACACAGTATCATAGTGTTGTCTGCCTGCACTGTATCATGGGGTGAGTTTAGGACTACACAGTATCATATAGTGTTGTCTGCCTGCACTGTATCATGGGGTGAGTTTAGGACTACAGTGGCCTATAGTGTTGTCTGCCTGCACTGTATCATGGGGTGAGTTTAGGACTACACAGTATCATATAGTGTTGTCTGCCTGCACTGTATCATGGGGTGAGTTTAGGACTACACAGTATCATATAGTGTTGTCTGCCTGCACTGTATCATGGGGTGAGTTTAGGACTACAGTGGCCTATAGTGTTGTCTGCCTGCACTGTATCATGGGGTGAGTTTACGACTACACAGTATCATATAGTGTTGTCTGCCTGCACTGTATCATGGGGTGAGTTTAGGACTACAGTGGCCTATAGTGTTGTCTGCCTGCACTGTATCATGGGGTGAGTTTACGACTACACAGTATCATATAGTGTTGTCTGCCTGCACTGTATCATGGGGTGAGTTTAGGACTACACAGTATCATATAGTGTTGTCTGCCTGCACTGTATCATGGGGTGAGTTTAGGACTACAGTGGCCTATAGTGTTGTCTGCCTGCACTGTATCATGGGGTGAGTTTACGACTACACAGTATCATATAGTGTTGTCTGCCTGCACTGTATCATGGGGTGAGTTTACGACTACACAGTATCATATAGTGTTGTCTGCCTGCACTGTATCATGGGGTGAGTTTAGGACTACAGTGGCCTATAGTGTTGTCTGCCTGCACTGTATCATGGGGTGAGTTTACGACTACACAGTATCATATAGTGTTGTCTGCCTGCACTGTATCATGGGGTGAGTTTACGACTACACAGTATCATATAAGTCGCTCTGGATAAGAGCGTCTGCTAAATGACTTAAATGTAATGTAAATGATATAGTGTTGTCTGCCTGCACTGTATCATGGGGTGAGTTTAGGACTACAGTGGCCTATAGTGTTGTCTGCCTGCACTGTATCATGGGGTGAGTTTAGGACTACACAGTATCATATAGTGTTGTCTGCCTGCACTGTATCATGGGGTGAGTTTAGGACTACAGTGGCCTATAGTGTTGTCTGCCTGCACTGTATCATGGGGTGAGTTTACGACTACACAGTATCATATAGCGTTGTCTGCCTGCACTGTATCATGGGGTGAGTTTAGGACTACACAGTATCATATAGTGTTGTCTGCCTGCACTGTATCATGGGGTGAGTTTAGGACTACAGTGGCCTATAGTGTTGTCTGCCTGCACTGTATCATGGGGTGAGTTTAGGACTACACAGTATCATATAGTGTTGTCTGCCTGCACTGTATCATGGGGTGAGTTTAGGACTACAGTGGCCTATAGTGTTGTCTGCCTGCACTGTATCATGGGGTGAGTTTACGACTACACAGTATCATATAGTGTTGTCTGCCTGCACTGTATCATGGGGTGAGTTTACGACTACACAGTATCATATAGTGTTGTCTGCCTGCACTGTATCATGGGGTGAGTTTAGGACTACAGTGGCCTATAGTGTTGTCTGCCTGCACTGTATCATGGGGTGTGGTGTATCAACCAAACATTATACACCAGTTTCACAAGGTGGCATGATAAGTATTTCTGTCAGGCCTGAAAGTGGAAAAACCCCTCTGTATGAACAGTTTATACCACCCCCCTTGTCTCAAGTAGTACAATTACTCTGTATAGTGTGCTGTATTTAAGCCAGGTGGTACCTGTTTGCCCAGCCCCACACAGCGTGGTCCCACAGCCTGACCAAACCTCTGGCTGAACAGCAGACCCAGACTCTCCACACGCTGCAACACCTCCTCTGTTGGGTCCACTGTGCAGTTCTGTCACAAGATGGGAAGGAGGAGAGTGTTAAAAGGGCAGGAACATGATTCAATGGTAAGGCAGGTGCGGTTAATCTTTAAACACAGGCGTGGTGAAAAATACCTTGAAATACACTGCCAGGTTGGAAGAGGGTTGGTCGCCAGAGGTGATGAGATCAACCCTCAACTGTGCGATGGAGTTCATGGCAGCTCTGCAAAGACATGGGGTGAAACACACATGATTAATATAATGTTAGGACTCTACGAGACAGAAACAGTTTAATCAACTGACATGCTGATTAGAATGGGCACACACACGCATCCACGTGCGCATGTTCATTTTGTCGATCCACAGACCCGATCAGGACACTGGTTGAAATACAAAAACAAACTCCGAACCAACTATATTGCTAGCTAAGTTGTCCTGGAATGTAAATATTGTGTTATTAAGATCTTTGGGTCGCTGTAGAATTATGACCCATTTTGAGTCCTCTACTTCGACAAGGAATCCACAGATAAAAGGGGAACATAGTTAGTTTCTAGTAATCTCGCCTCCATCAGTCTTCTTCTGTGGACTTTATATGGCGGTTGGCAACCAACTTGAAGGTGCATTACCACCACCAACTGGACTGGAGTGTGGACCTCAGTTCATTTTCCAATCACCCACAAGTTCTATTTTAGAGTCTGGCTACGCAGACACTCGTTGACGTGTGCGAGAAGTTTGGATGAAATGATTAACTTGTACATTTATTTTGCAACGTGGCCAACATGTGACTTGTATACCTTTCTAGGGACACAAGATTTAGCACTAATTTTAACAGGAGAGTGAAATATCTACACAGAAATAAAATCCGAAGCCGTGAACTGAGTCTGTGTGATTTTCAACCCCTGACCCTTCAGAGTGATTGGCAGCGGTGTTGGTTCTCACCTTGTCGGCTCAGGGATTCGAACCAGCATCCTTTCAGTTACAACGATCTAACCACTAGGCTACCTGCCGCACAAATGAAAAACACGCGAGAGCCACGTCAAAACATCAAAGCAGATCTCTCCTTGTGGTATTCAGGGTCACGTGAACTGATACATATAGATTTACAGACTCAACGCACACCCATACAGGTAATCCCATTTATAAAGAGAAGAGGTGGAAGTAATTAAGAACCCATTTCATATCGCCAGGGTTTTTCTATCAATAGTTTCTGATTAATACACATGACTTTGAGAAGGCAAAACTACCTATCAAACATCATAGGTAGGTAAGCCTCGTTTGAGCCAGAACAACCCATAGAGCAGGAGCTCCTTGTTCTGTAGTGTGAAGCGGTTGATGTGCAAGTACACCCCAGTGGACAGGACTCTCAAACATCATCGGAGTAAGTATCTGTTGGTACAGGTGAACACGCTGTTCTAGCCAGTGGAGGTCAGAGGGGGCTCACCTGACAGGCGTCTGTGGGGGGATGAGAACAACATCTTCTGGCAGGTTCTTCCTTGGTGTCCTTTCCACCGGCATTCTGAGAGGTGAGGGGACATTATACACTATAAAGTACGAGGTATAGCGAGACTTTCTTTGTCAGAGAAAATACTTCAAAAATTATGTAAACATCATTACTTGTGGTTCTACTTACGGTTCTACTTTGGGAGTGAGAAGGGTCTCGTCATTATCCAAGAACAGCCTACTGTCAAAGTCTCTACTCTTAAAGTAGAGTTCCTCATACTGCTTGCTGAGGTCAGTCGCCTGAAACATCAACAGGAGGTCAAGACAGGCTCTGACAGGAATTCAGTAACATCATGGGTATTCCAGATCAATTTCACAATTACACAGAAACTGCAGCAGTTTAGTATAAAGGTGTGGCTTTGTGTTGGGGGGTGGAAAAGACCTCTACCATGACGATTTAGGCAGACTGACACCATGAATCACAATACCCATGACTGGAGACCATTCGTTATCGAGTCGTTACGACAAACCAACATCACACGTCAAATGTAGCTACTGTCCTGGCAGAGATCGGATAAATAGCACATTAAACTGCCGCCTTTGTCAATCCTTGACTGTTTCCTGGCTAGTGGGGAAATAGTCCTGAATTAAAACAAATAGTTGTCAATTCAAAGTAAATATTAAAACCTATTTCTTCTCCATACCTGCCCCTGCAATATACTGTCCTGAGATACCAGATCTAATGAAAATCCAGCTGCCAAACATTTCAGTACAAACACATCCTGACAGAACAGCTTTCAGACACGCACACTGCCTGAAAAACACTGATCTGTTTTGCGATGGCTGTCATACAATTATGAAATATGGTGGGTCTGCTAGAGATATTACTACTAGCAACTTGCCACTGATTATTGAACAGACACCATTGTTAGTGAACTTATTTTCTATATAACCTGGGTCATAGCAATAAGCTCCAGCATTTAATGTAATGTGTGGTTCCTACCTGAGGAAGGTCCCGAGTCCCAGAGAGGCTCATGGAGTCCAGGAAAGCAGAGAAACTGGTCTGGTACACGCTCTTCACCTTGAACACAAGTACAACAGACAACCAATGAAACCAATGAGATGACACCCAAACAAACACAAACACAGCCATGTAAATGAACAGGCTGAACCACAAACATTAAGCCATTTTATACACTGTGTACAGAAAGTATTCAGACCCTTTCAGTTTCTCTACATTTTGTTAAGTTACAGCCTTATTCTAAAATGGATTAAATTGCCCCCCCCCATCAACACAACACAATACCCCATGAAGACAATGTTCCCAGATATATTTTTTTTTTAAACGAAATATCACATTTACATAAGTATTCAGACCCTTTACACAGTACTTTGTTGAAGCACCTGTGGCAGAGATTACAGCCTCGAGTCTTCTTGGGTATGACACTACAAGCTTGGCAGACCTATATTTGGCGGGTTTCTCCCATTCTTCTCTGCAGATCCTCTCAAGCTCTGTCAGGGTGGATGGGGAGCGTCGCTGCACAGCTATTTTCAGGTCACTCCAGGGATGTTCAATAGGGTTCAAGTCCGGGCTCCGGTTGGGCCACTCAAGGACATTGAGACTTGTCCCGAAGCCATTCCTGCGTTGTCTTGGATGTGTGCTTAGGGTCGTTGTCCTGTTGGGAGATGAACCTTCACCACAGTCTGAGGTCCTGAGCACTCTGGAGCAGGTTTTCATCAAGGAGCTCTGTTCTTTGCTCCATTCATCTTTCCCTCGATCCTTACTAGTCTCCCAGTCCCTGATGCTTAAAAACATCCCCATATCATGATGCTGCCACCACGCTTCACCGTAGGGATGGTGGTAAGTTTCATCTAGACGTGAAACATGGCATTCAGGGCAAAGAGTTCAATCTTAGTTTTCATCAGACCAGAGAATCGTGTTCCTCATGGTCTGAGAGTCCACTTTCCAAGTGGGCTGTCATATGCCTTTTACTGAGGAGTGGTTTCCGCCTGGCCACCACCATAAAGGCCTGATTGGTGGAGTGCTGCAGAGATGGGAGAACCTTCCAGAAAGACAACTATCTCCACAAAGGAACTCTGTCAAAGTGACCATCGGGGTTCTTGGTCACCACCCTTACCAAGGCCCTTCTCTCCCGATTGCTCAGTTTGGCCGGGTGGCCAGCACCATGAATAGTCTTGGGGGTTCCAAACTCCTTCAATTTAAGAACGGAGGAGGCCACTGTGTTCTTCGGGAACCAGCTGTGCCACCAGAGTCTGGGTTCGCACCGAGGTTCTGTCGTAACCGGCCACGACCGGGAGGTCCATGGGGCGACGCACAATTGCCCTAGTGTCGTCCGGGTTAGGGAGGATTTGGCTGGTAGGGATATCCTTGTCTCATCGCGCACCAGCGACTCCTGTGGTGGGCCAGGCGCAGTGCGCGCTAACCAAGGTTGCCAGGTGCACTGTGTTTCCTCTGACACATTGGTGCGGCTGGCTTCCGGGTTGGATGCGCGCTGTGTTAAGAAGCAGTGCGGCTTGGTTGGGTTGTGTATCGGAGGACGCATGACTTTCAACCTTCGTCTCTCCCGAGCCCGTACGGGAGTTGTAGCAATGAGACAAGATAGTAGCTACTAACAATTGGATACCACGAAATTGGGGAGAAAAGGGGGTGTAGTAAAAAATAAAAAACTTAAGTTGTAGAAACATCTCAAGGATGAGCAATGGAAACATGGTATACTCATGTAAATAAGGTATTTCAGTTTTGTTATTAATTTACAAGATTTCTAAAAAGCTGTTTTTGCTTTGTCATTATGGGGCATTGTCTGTAGATTGGATTAAATCATTTTTCCTCATTTTAGAATAAGTCTAACGTAACAAAATGTATAAAAAGTGAAGGGGTCTGAATACATTCCGAAAGCACTGTATTCTTCACATAGCTCACTCTAATACATCTACTACTGTACATATCATTCTTCGTATATCTTTCTGCTGTATATAAGCATGGATTACATTTGGATTACTGATACAGTTTTGTTTGGGTTAACTAAATTCACCCTGACATTCGTGATTTCGTGTTTCTATTTTTGATTATTATTATTTTATTACTTGTTTGACTGCACTGATTTTTTATTTAGAACACTGAAGGGGTAGTGAATTTTGACGACTGGGATCTAAAGCTACAACAAGCCATGAGTGTAAAGGAGTGAAAACGTTGTGTGAACCTCTTCCACGCTGCAGTCGTTCTCTTTGCAGAGGGTCTCCAGGAGCTGCACATCCACCTCTGGCGGGGCTTGACGGGGTTTGGCTTTGCTCTGATTGCGACGGGAGGTTCTTGTTGGGGGGCTTTGGGCTGTGCTGATGACCGATTCTGAGGGCAGGGGTTAAAGGTTAGATTTTATAACCATTCATCTACAGAACATATCAGACCTGTGGTAATAGAACACACT
Source organism: Oncorhynchus gorbuscha (assembly GCF_021184085.1). Lineage (NCBI taxonomy): Eukaryota > Metazoa > Chordata > Actinopteri > Salmoniformes > Salmonidae > Oncorhynchus > Oncorhynchus gorbuscha. Next base: position 75,032,924 of record NC_060174.1, read on the forward strand.
GAACGTATGTGTTATGTTAAAAAGGTAACTTTCACGTTTTTAGTTGAGTAATGAGAGTGATAATATATTCATAGGGGCAGTTGACCAATGCAAATGGAAGGGCATGTCTATCCCAAGGCCTGAGGCTTGCAGTAGTAGAGGGAAAGGAGTCTGTCTTACGGTAAAGTGGTTGCAGAAGGCTGGGCGGGCAACGCCTGATGAAGAACTCCAGAACACACACCATCAGATGGAAGGATATGACCAGGTCATCCTCCATCTGCAGTGCCCTTCCTGCAGACAGTAGACACAACGCACATCAGGAGCAGTATCATAATACCGGCCAGTCTTAACAGCGTCATGGGAGAAACAGACCGATGGCCAGAAACCTGCTGTTTATCTCACCAGAACTATTGAGTAGACATGGAGAGGGAAAACATAACGAGTGGAAGATGGAAACCATCTCAGGGCCCTACATCTACAAACTTGTATGTTGTTCTTCCCTTGAAAAAAACCCATTTACAGTTAGTGATCAACAAGTGCTGACCCACCCTTAGCCAAAAGGAACATTGTCCAGCAGCTCCGCAGTATTTCTTTCCCCCTGGAACAGAGAGCATTATTGACATTACACAACATGTTGGGAGCAAACACCCCATTATCAACATTGACCCTCATTTACTATTGGATAACCGGGACTGAGTGAAGACACGGTTTAAAAGATAGCAATGATCAGCATTGTGGCAGGGATTATCATTCAAATTAGTGGTATTCCTGTACTTTTTATTCACTTACTTTGCTTCTGAGTCTTCTGCATAGATTTTGCTGCATGTCCTGAAGCAAGATAAGTGGTGATAAATATTGCATTTCAAAACCATTTTGGGAACATAATTACATTACTAAACAGCTCAAGTTCAGGTTGTGTACTCTGAAGTTCGCATTTTTGTGAAAATCTAAAGTTGGATAACAATAAAAGCTGACAAAAGGGTCCAGAGAAACTACACTGCCATCTAGAGGTACAGCACAGTTAGATATCAAAACTAGGCATTAGGAAACATGACGTTACGATATTCCCACGCACTTCTCAAACCTCTGGTAGAGTGCCCGTGACACGTCATACTTCTTCTCCAGGCGTGTCACTGCGGAGTTCACCTTGGTGCTGATGGTGTCCAGGTTCACATCCATCTTCTTCAGCAGGCCCAGGAACTGCTTCACACTGCACACAAAGGACACACGAAACTGCTAGAACTGCATCTAATTGTAAACAAGAATTGGAATGTGTTCACTTGGCCGAACAACAGTTATGTTTGCGTTAAGGCCTGAACTTTCAACAGAGACTTCGGCTGATATATGCAGTCATCATTATAACAGAGGCAGGCACATGCACAGATAGGGCTCTACTGGAGCAGAGCACATACCCTTTTGCCCTTCCAGTCTCCAAAGTTACCTTTTGGGTGGTAGTACAATTCCCCCCCCCCCCCACCCCCAAAAAGAAAATGTGTTGTTGGTGTCGTAACCCACTGCCTGCAAGTCATTGTGATGCCGTCAAGTTCGCCGCCCCCCCAAACGTTGGTTGGTTTGTCCTGTACGGAGCTCGCACGCCCGGTTATACCCGTTTTCCAGTCTGTCTCCCGGTATCCAAAGATGCATGGCTTGAGAGATGCGGTCACCAGGCAAGTCCCTGTAGTTAGCTAGCTAGTTTAAATATCCACAGTACTGCCACAGCAGCATAACATTTCATTAACGCTTGATATACTTAATTTAGCCATCAATATCCATCCAGTTTGTCTAATGCACACAGCATAAAGAGGCAGAAAAACAGAAGAGCGGCTGCATCAACGACTCCCCGACCAAACTCCACGGTTCATGGGCAACGAGCAGGGCTATTGTAGGCTAAAGTTCAAGCTGTCTTTCAATGGCGCAACTGCTGTCGGCATCGAAAGATTATCCAATTTGAATAAAAGTTCTGAGGGTAATGACAACAGCAGTGAAGCCTTCGGGCAATACAGATTTACATTATTGATATAGCTACAAAGTGCATTTTTTAAGAATTTTTACCTTTATTTAACTAGGCATGTCAGTTAAGAACCAATTCTTATTTACAATGACAGCCTAGGAACAGTGGGTTAACTACCTGTTCAGGGGCAGAATGACAGATTTGTACCTTGTCGGCTCGGGGGTTTGAACTTGCAACCTTCCGGTTACTAGTCCAATGCTCTAACCACTAGGCTACCACTGCTGTTCTCTCATTTAGCTATTTGCCCCTTACAGATTGTAGTTATGGATGGCTGTTCACAAATGTATGTGTATTTTAACCCAATAATAGTTGAATTGAAGAAGTAAACTGCCTTTCAATCCTTGTTTTTGCGACCAGGACAGCCAGTGAAAAATGCACTCTTGTACCACCTGCATAGTGCGGATCCCAGCCAATAGAATAAAAGTTTGAGGAAGTTCTCTTTTTATTCTCATTACTGTCAAGAACCGGCTTAATTTAAGAAGACCATGAGTGGGGCTTTTATTTATTATCTATTTCATGCAACAAAAAAGTCCATAGGCCTAACAGACATATGCTCAAACTCACTTTTGATTATCTAAATATCACTAAAAAAAACATAATCAATAGACCTATAGCAAATGCAGCATATGGCATACATATTTCACATGCAAATAGCACTTTTCGGTAGTGCTCAAAACATACCATTCCGAAATCAGTATTCATTTTCCAACTCAAAGCAATGAGTCCAATCAGTTGTTCATGACAACAAAATCAAGAACAGAGCACGCTAACAAGTCCTTCGTTTTGGGGTTATGCTCAGGTAAAACAGTTCGGCTAATCTATATTTCCATGTCCTATTATTGAAGATCAAGGGGTATTAAATGAATTGTAATGACAGTAAATCTGACAGATGTTGGGTAATAATGTAAAGACAACCTAACTGTATTATTATCTGTTGTAGAAAGAAAGGGGTAGAAGAATCCTACATAACCAACCCAGAACTCATCCAATGATGGCCATCTATGTAAACTTTAATATTGATTTATCCGGCAATAGATGTTCAATTGATAACATGAATTATTGTCTTCTTCTAATGCCTCTTAAGGGGAAAGTCATCTGAAAGTAATTTAAAGTAATCAGATTGTTACTGAGTTTGAGTAACCCAAGTTGTTACTGATTACAATTTTGGACAGGTAACTAGTAAATGTAACGGATTACATTTAGAAAGTAATCAACCCAACTCGGCCAGTGAGTAAGCGACTCAAAAGAGTGTTGCCAGGGGAAAACATCAACTGATCTGGGAACTGGTACTGACAAAGGCCCTACTGGAACGCCTGAATCTAGTACTTACTTCAGATCCACTGCCTTCAGGATTTGAGTAAAGGTAAAACTTGCAACTTCCAAGTCTATCACAGCCACAAACAGACAAGCAGCCCAAAGCCTTTTTTGAGTGTCCTGTGTCGAGAGAAAGAGAAGAAAAACAACGTATCGTCAGTCTGTGTGAATAGCCTTGATTATAGTTCATTTCAGAGACCGAGAGTTATGGCTCAGTTGTTTATTCACTATAAGCTTTCCATCATCAGAGCAGACAGAAAGGGTGTCAGTAGGTAAAACACATTGTATAGTCTACTAGTAACATGGAGACAATGGGTGGATACATACAAGAACTTTGTCCACTGAGGCCTGAACTGCCTTCCATATTGTCCAAGCACGATCACACACAGCATCTATCACCTGGAGACTCTGACACAGAGTCATAAAGTCCGCATCCTTCTCTTGGTGCCTGATGATTCAAAAAAAGAAAAAAAGTCAGACACATTTATATCAACCATACTTAGTTTGGCCATGGTGCACTCAGAATAGTAACAAAATCACTTTTGACAGTCATGATTTTGTGTGTGTGTGTGTGTGGGGGGGGGGCAATAAGTACATGTAGTTGTTGATGTAGAATTAGTGTGTTTTGTCATTGTCTTGCTATATCCATTTTTTAAAAATAAATTAATGATATATTGGTCCTGTGTAGCTCAGTTGGTAGAGCATGGCACTTGTAACGCCAGGGTAGTGGGTTCGATCCCCGGGACCACCCATACGTAGAATGTATGCACACATGACTGTAAGTCGCTTTGGATAAAAGCGTCCGCTAAATGGCATATATATTATTATTATTATTATTATATTATTATTATATTATATTATTATTATTATTATTATTATTATTATATTCTTTAAGAATCAAAGGGTATAACGTATAAATGCCTCATGAGCTTAGTTCAATTGTTGCACCCCATCAGAACCCCAAATATAAGCTTGTTTTACTCCAATGTTTATAAATAACGTAAATGTAAACAAACGATATCGCCTCAAAACATGCTTAAAACTATACTATTGATATCATGGATGTTCAGTCCTTGCATCCATAGATGTTTATGAATATGAGAGCAGATATATTTTCTGGCGCATCCCTCATCTTTTTACCAAAACAGAGGCAAGGGTTCCCCTTTGTTATGGTTTCAACTACGTACTCTAGCTTTAACACCATCATTCTAACACTCAATGGTAGGCCTTGTAGTTCAGACCCAAATGTTGCGGTGTCCATTCTTACTAACGTGGAACACGATTTCTGAAGTGGGAAATAATATTTATGAACCGTGATCAGGGGTTCTATGAAAGTTGTGCTCCCATTAGTGAAAGTGATGACTGTCGTGAGATGGCTATAGTAGCTAAGTTAGTCATTTGGCAAGATGCTTAGCTAGCTAGTAGCTAGCTACTGAAACAAACTTGTTTTAGAATCTAGCTATCTAGTCACCTAAAATAGCTAAATAGCTGGAAAATAACAGCTTGATGTTACTAAACTTAAAAAGTAAACTTGTAACAAATAAGACAATGGGCATGTCACATATTACCAAATAATAGCTAGCTAGCTACTGATTGATAACTAGTTAGCATGTTTTCCCAGCTGTTCGTCTTGACTTGTTTTCGTGGGGGGTGTTGGTAACGTTACGTCAGCTAGCTATCAAATAGTTAGCAAACGATCGTTTTACGGAAAGAAAATAACGTTACATTGTAGTCAGTAACATAACCGGGTACGTTATATGTTAACAATTATCTTGTTAAATACGATGGATGGTCGGGCTGCTTACTTTTCAATTGATAAATCTGGATTCTCCTTGTCCGGGGAGGCGTTTTTTATGCTGGGCTTCATTTCCTTGTTCTGTGCTGCTCCAGAGTTGCGTTTTTTGGGAGGCATCTTTGTGGTTTATCAGATTATTAAAGCTAAATTATTAAATGGATGTTTTCTATTGTATGGCCTTTCTAATAGTTTACTTCGTTTATATCCCAATTTGGTCCCGTACAAACCCCGGTTTTACTTGTCAGCTTCCTGAAATCCTACTACGGATTCAGGTCTTCGATTCTCAGAAGAAAGAAACCGCGGGAAAATGTCGCATACGTGACATCCGCCAGACGTCATCTCCGCGCCAATCTGACATTCGTCTTTGGCGCCATCTGTGTGGAGGTCCAAATGTACCACCACCAGAGCAATTTATACATTGTGCCATGGACGAACGGCCTTGTATTGGGGCAAAATAAATGTCTTAGTAAAAACTACAGAAAAAAAAATGTTTAAGAGACCCCAAACATGTGCTGCTACCATGCTCTTTATGTAGTGTTGTCTCTTGTCATGATGTGTTTTGTCCTATATTTTAAATGTTTTACCCCAGCTACCTCCCCGCAGGAGGTCTTTTGGAAGGCCATCATTGTAAATAAGAATTTGTTCTTATCTGACTTGCCTAGTTAAATAAAAGGTTCAAATAAAATAAATCTCTGTAGTCAAAGTTTCACCTAGCTACAGTCAATAAAGAACTGCCCTCTGTATACCCACCACCAGCACTAAAACAGATGTACAGTAGCCTAATATTAAAAGTATATAGGTTTTATTTCTTTGCACAGCTAGTCCTCTGGTGAGCTACAGATCAGAATAGAGATGAAGACCACACACAGTGATTCTCGTCCTATAGTCTCTTTGTTAGCGGACACTGAAACAGCCCTGCCCTGCTATATTTGTCCAATTTGTAAGTCGCTCTGGATAAGAGCGTCTGCTAAATGACTTAAATGTAAATGTAATGTAATGTCCTCTCATGAAGAAAAACATGGGGTGTAATCATTAGACCAAAACATTTGGCAACAAAAACAATTTATTTCAAATGAAAAATGTAGCCTAACAGTTAATAGCATTGGGACAGTAACTGAAAGGTCACTGGTTTGAATCCCTGAGGTGACAAGGTAAAAAAATCTGTTGATGTGCCCTTGAGCAAGGCTGTAAGTCGCTCAGGATAAGAGTGTAGACTAAAATGTTTTGCAGTAAAAACTAGTTTCTATTGGAGCAATTCCGGTAGGTCCCTCCCAGTTTCATTCTGTTAAGTTCTTAGTGAATACACCCATGGTCTCTGTGTATGCATGCTGCAGCCATGGCCTTTAGGCTATATACACACTAACAAAATTGCAAATAGACAATGTAAAATGTATTTTTAAAGCATAAATAAAACCACCAATTCACATTGTCCTGAAGGACAATCCGATACATTTTCTAAGTAGTCTTTGTTTTAAAAATTATCTTTAAAGTGTCAGTATAACAAATGGCAAAATGGTATCCTTCTGGCTGGCAGGGTATGATGCCTGGACAGTGACATCCTTACTTTGTCTCTTCATACAAAGTTCTGCAGGTGATGATATACTCTTCACCTCCACCAGTGAGGAAGGGTCATGCCTCTGTCCCATTTTCCCAGGCTATAGCTGTGAAATCCACCTCGGTAAGGTTGACAGTGTCTCTGTCTGTCAGGTTTACTGTGAACGGTGCCTCCATCCTCTCCGGCTCTACTCGTTCCTCTCCTCCTCCACTGTTGTTCAAGTTGTTCCCCCTCCAGGAATTTAGAGGTCGAATGGATTTCTTAAAACGCTGAATGGAGAGAGAAAGATGAATAAAGAGATTTTTAAACTGAATGGCATGTGACTGTTTATTTTCATGACTGATGTAACCCTTATATTATTTGCACACTGGCAGCCTTTAACCTATCAAGTGTTTAATGTGTTCTTAGTGTGGCTTCAGTATTCAAGTCATTTCAATACAGATTTATTTGTCCCCTTAGGACAATTTGTATAGCCATGTAACATGGCTTGTGTAATGACAGACAAGGGGAAAATGGGGCGGACGGTACTGACGTTTTTCAGTGTCCCAGACTCCTTGCTGATGGCCACGATGGCCCAAATGGGGATCTGCAGACAGCAGGTGGCGCCCATGCACACGCCCAGTGCCTTGCCCCAGCGAGGATACACATAGGCACCATACTGCAGCGGGGTGTTGTACATCTCAATGAAGATATAGGTCAGAATGATCTGGATGCACAGGAACACAGAAACAGAGGGGCATGTGAAACAAAGGCAACTACACTAAGAAAGTTTATCAGCAACCATGGAAACAAAGCAGTGATCAAAAACTCACAGTAGCTTTGGAGAGATAGACCAACACCCAGACAGACGCAGCAGAGTGCGGCTGAGCATGCACAGACTCTTAAACAGACGTCTGTATGATAATCCAGGCAGAGCCTCTATGGTATGATCCATTCTCTCTTTGTGGCTCAGGACACTTGGTTAGTTCACTCATTTATGTTTCTATTCAACAGCTACTACATTCGTTTTTATTCAAATACACATATCAGACATACTGTGCATACATGAGGGGTGATTGAAAATAAACCCATAGAGAACACAGCCGGGGGAAAAGGGGATAGAATGTCAGTCTCTTTAAATTATTCACCACTGTCAGGGTGCAACAAAGGGTGGATTTTAGACAGAGGGATGCTTTTTCAGAGACAGAATGTAAAGGTAGAGGGTCTGACTCACCAGTAGGAGAAATGGGGTGCAGAATACCCAGCATGCTTTGAAGTAGAGCAGCACTTTGCTGCACCAGGGAGGACAGAGACAGATCATGTCAATGATGTCCTGGCAAAACTGGTTCACTCCTGTGAATGTTACGGAATGCAGACACACATGCATGCTGATTAGTCAGAGTATCTGAAGACACTATTGACATACAGTAAGTGTGTGGCATGTCTGAATAGTGGTTAGTATGTTTAGTTAGTATGTGGAATGTAGCATGCAGGGTATGGAGCTGGAGTTGCATGGTGTACCATAGAAGAAGGAGATGCCAATGCACATGAAGAGGGTGATGATGATGAGGCCGAAGCTAGTGGCGAAGGAGTCGATGAGGGTGAACCAATAAATCCCTCCCTATGGAGAGACAGACATCAGTACACACACACAGACACACACACACACAAATACTTCAATACAATCTCACATCAGTGATCAACAGCAGTCCCATTAGATAGAAGCCGAAACACAGCAGTCCCAGGAACAGAGACTTCTGCTTCATGTTAGCTCTGAGCTGTGGGAACTCATCCAGCACGGCCGTGGTGATGCCCTCCATGTTACCAAACTACAGAGTGAAAACAGGGCCAGAAGACAGGGAGCGGGATGTTAGATGTATACGTTTTGTTAGTTCAAAGAGATAGGGGTTCAATACAGAACAAGGCTGTGGTTTACCAGAGTGTCGACCCCCAGCATGAAAAGCATGAGGAAGAAGAGGATGGACCAGAACACCGAGCCTGGCAGTAGAGCAAGGGCTTCTGGGTACGCCACAAACGCCAAACCAGGACCTGGAGCAAGAACAATAATGAGCTTATTTTTGCCATAAAAATAGCTTTTTAATGCCATGATAATAACTGGGTATATTGTTATGACCATGTCATAACCGTAACAGAAATGTGCTTCTACATCTGCATTGCTTGCTGTTTTAGGCTGGGTTTCTGTATAGCACTTTATGACATCGGCTGATGTAAAAACGGCTTTATAAATACATTTGATTGATTGCTTGTTAATACAAGTGGAGTGGCTGGCTCATTGAGAGCTACCTGTATCTGCCACCTCGCCAACAGGCACTCCCTTCCTCCAGGCCATGTGACCCAGGATTGAGAATATGGCGAAGCCCGCAAAGAAGCTGGTGCTGCAGTTCCCTATGGTGATGACCAGACAGTCCCTGAAAGCAACACAATGTTCGATATACTCAATTTCCCAGCATGCCTGTAGCCTCAGAGAGAACAGTAGTAGAGTAGAGTAGAACTGACCTGATGACATTGTTGTCAAACTTATTGTAGGAGGCCATAGAGAGCAGCCCCCCAACACCAATCCCCAAAGAGTAGAAGACCTGTGAGGCAGCATCGTTCCACACCTACAAGGTGAACGGTGACAGTTAAGACATGCTGTCTACTTTGTTGGCCAGCACCAAGAGCCTTGACACTCATCATTACAGGTAGACAAATACACACAAAAACAAACTAACTTGACTTTACTCTAGAGATTCTACCAGCCTGTCTCCACTAGGGGATGTAGTTTACCTGTGCACTGCCCAGCCTGCCCCAGTCAGGGGTGAGGTAGAAGGCCACACCCTGAAGTGACCCCTCCAGTGTAGCACCCCTGATGATCAAAACGATCAGCACGAAGTACGGGAACGTCGCAGTCACATAAACCACCTACAAAGTTAAAGTAACAGCTCTTAAGTACATCGCAACACCAAGTGCAAGGATGTTTGTTTTGAGGGCATGTTTGCGTAACATGAGTATGTCTGTGTTTAAAGGTGTGTGTGTATTCTGATGACGTGTGTGTTATATCACCTTGCCAGAGCTGCGGATGCCCTTGAGCATGCAGAAGAAGATGATGACCCAGGCAGCCAGGAGGCAGAGAGCCAGGGGCCACCTGACAGGACCAGGGTCATGGAGTCCCTTACTGTTCACCACACCCAGAACACGCTCACTGGAACACAACACACCGAGCAAACACACACAGAGTATTCAGACCTCTAGCCAAAACTAGTTGGATAGACCCAGCAAACAGAGACATTTTTAACAGGAGATAGATGTTACATCATATAGTACAATCAGCTCAACTCCTTAACGACACGAACACATACAGCACAGTGTACAGACAGCACAGACTTTTTGAAGGACAACATTTCAGGCATTTCATGGTCGTCAATATTTCAATACAGTTGAGGGCCAGCATGACGCTAATTCCCCCACGATAAACCAATCCTAATCTGAATTCAATCATGCGAAGGACATTCAATCATTTTTTTAGCGAAAAACACTCTACAGTGGTGGAAGAGCCCTTACTTCCAGAAGACCTCTGAGGGGCTGAGGGCTCTGCCAGAGGAGCTGTTCAGTGTGGCGTTCCCACAGAGGTAAGCATTGGCTGGGGCATCACAGGACCAGGGCAGGGGGCTCTGGAAAGAGCTGCCCAGGTAGTAGAATGTCCAGGCTATGATCACGTTGTAGTAGAGGCACACCAGCATAGACACACAAAGCATCCCAATGCCAATGCCTATAAAGAGACACACAGGCAGTATGATGTGTGTAGTCCAGATGAGGGAGCTTTCAATGTTGGTGAACATAAGATTGAGGCTAATCAGTGTTGGTGGACAATTATGGAGTGTTGAGAGGACAATGGAGGCATGGGGGTCGTGGAGGTTTACCTTTGAGGAGGGGGCAGCACTTCCACACTGTGATTGGTCCAGCAGCTCCATACTGGCCTAGACTTAGCTCCATGAGAAAGAGGGGGACACCGGTGAAGAAGAGCATGATGAAGTAGGGGATGAGGAACACACCTGGGGACAGAGGAGGCCACAAGTCAAACAGGAAATGGGATGATACAAGAGGCGACATCCCTCATTAATTTGATTGTTATAACACTGAACTGCTAGTTACACAGATACATGGCATGTACGGGTATGTCCTACAAATAGCACTATGGCTATATAATCAATTACTACATCTGGAAAGCTGCCAGCCAGCAGAGGGTTTTTCTATCCCTCAGCTATTGAAGTCTCAGCATGTGCTAGCTTCACATGGGGAGCTGAAGTTTGTTTACTATAGTTTTGAATGAACCATTCAGTAGACTGTCTTAAGGTGTGTTTTTCTGTGCACAGGTGTGTGTTGGCTTTCTAGCACCACTGGCTGCCTGTGATTGCGTGGCTTTGGTTTCCGCTCTCAGATGAACTCTGCAGCACAATCCACAGAGAGGAGAGGACAGTGCGGACCGGAAGGCCAAGGTAACATAATACACATCCATTTCAATACAAGAGTCTGATGGGCAGTGTGAAGTGTATGAGGGCTGAAAGCCAGCTTGGCTGTGGGTTACTCACCTCCTCCATTGCGGTAGCAGAGGTAGGGAAACCTCCACACATTCCCCAGTCCAACACAGTAGCCGATACAGGAGAGCAGAAACTCATACTTCCCACCCCACTGCTCTCTTGGGAGAATAAGTGGGTCTGGTGGGGGTGCAGGGGATGGGGGGCGTGACTCAAACTGTGGCTGGGATGAGGGATTGGTGACATCATGAGCTAAATTAAACCCATTCAGCTGTGCTGGACTCTAGAACAGATAGAACACATTCAAAACTGTCAGACAGATCCTCTATCAGAATAACCTATAACGATGTCATGCCTTAATGTTGAAAAGTTGGATTCCATGTCACAAGTAAAGTACCCCCCCCCTATTTTAACTTGTAAGAGACACTGGGACTGCACATTGTTTATGGTGAACACAGTCAGTGACAATGGTAGGCATAGCTGTAGAGTCCAGGTTTACAGGTATGGGTGTGGTTCACACATCAGGAAATATGACATGGTCATGCAGTCTTTGTAAACCATTGCGTGTGACCTCTAGAGCTGTGTCACTGTTGTGCCATCCAGTGCAACTGATGCAAGCACTCATTCTGCTTCCTCCCCTGCAAGGCAAAGAATTTAACTCACAATAAAATAGGAAATATTGCCTCTATTTATGTGTGTGTGTTGTCAGTGGACCAGTCGGCTAAACAGACAGAAAAGAGAAGAACTACGGACACCAAGAGGACAGAGGTCAGGTGAAAATGGCAGTTCAGTTTTGAGAACTGCCATTCATTTGATTTAGGCCACTACCATCCGCCTGCCTCATCATCATCATGACACATTGTAAGTCATAAAAGGAGTAGAAAGAGTAGCCTACAGGTAGTTGTTATACAATGGGCTACAAATAGGTTATGCAAAAACAAACAAAATGAGAGCAATGTGATGGATTGATGATAAGTCTGTATCAACTGAAATGTTGATAGTCTTAACTTTGATTATGTCTCTGAAATAAACATTGAGAGGTTTATACCCAAGGTAGTTTTATATTGGATATTTGAACCAAGCATGCCATCACTCTGAAGATGGTAAGTACTGAACGCACCATGACAATGACAATTATATATAGAATTGTCATTATCATGGCGCACTTTGTGTAAGAGCTATTGAAGGTTGAATCCCCTACCCTCCAAAAACAAAATCAGAATTTCCAAAAACCAAAAGCCATGGATTTTTAATCCATCCTCCCCCCCGATTCAGAATATATCATTTTCATAGTCATGGCACGTTTTGTGTAAGAGTTATTACAGATTTTTTAAAGCTGTGGGTTTTGTCCATCCTTCCCTGATTCAGAATATAACATCTTCATAGTTATGACATACTTGGTTCAAATATACAGTATAAAACTACCTTGGGTATAAACCTCTCAATGTTTTTTTTACTGACAAGTCTGGTGTTTTTATGTCAAACAGTTGTTATATTTAGTGATGTATATAAAAAGTAATATTGCAATGCAACTCAAAATTTACCACATTTAAACTATTATTTTAGGCCCATAACCATGTGTGAGGTGTATACTTTTGTTTCAAAGTAGATTTGTTTAAGACTACTAAGAATCACTCTGTGTGGCCCTGGTTTAACCCACTGCAGTAAAATGTTAAATAGTAGGTTGGTGAGATGGAGGAGGCAGGTGATCAAAATTAAAATGTTTAAAAACAAAAGCTGTAGATTTTTGTAGATCCTCCACCAATGCAGAATATATCCTTTTCATAGTCACGGCATGCTTTGTGGTAGTGTTATTAAAGATTGAAAGCCTCCCCCCAAAAATAAAATGTAATTTGAACCAAAATAGCTGTGAATCTTTGTCCATCCTGTTCCGATTCAGAATATATAATTTTCATTATCATGGAACGTGTTGTGTAAGAGATATTAAAGATTAAAAGCCCCACATTTCAACAACAAAAAGAGCTGTGAATTTTTATCCATCCACTCCTGATTCAGAATACATCATCTTCATTGTCATGGTATGCTTGGTTCAATAGCTATCAGGTAGAGAAAACCGAATATCCAGTACAAAACTATTTTTACTGAGGTAGAAAATGGTGACCTATAGGCTAGTAGGGTGTTGCACTTTCCACTACATCGGATGTCAGAGGAATGAGGACATACGGGTTAGATTACTTTATAGAACTACAAATACAAATAACGATGGTTCCATTCGTTTTCCATAAATTCCAAAACAATCCAATATTCACAAAGAGGTGAAATTAGACCTTTTAACGACATTTAAAAAGTTTCTGTTAACTAACAACAGGTTGTTTCCTTGCTTACCCCTTGTTGGTGTGTTGATTTTTTCTCTGTAATGTTCCCAGGTGCCGTTTTTGTCTGCTCGCTCGGCATTTTCCCGGGGAGAGATTCACTTGGTTTCTTTGGATGTTCGATACATTGTTCAGATTAAAGTTAATGGTAATATATTCGTGCTTTGACGGAAATGTTCGTCAGTGATGATTGAAATCGGCACTTTTGGTAATGACCGGGAAATTACAGTAGAGCGCAGGTGCAGTCACTGAGGGGATTCGATTAATCTGGCCCGGGCGCCCGTTATCGTGTTTTACACCGGGTGAAGCTTGATTGCATTCGTGAGCCCGTTCAAAGCCCACAGCGAAATTGGCCCAAAACAAAAGTGACATAATTAAGCACGTGAGTAACGAGTAGGATTCTGTATTTTCAGATGTAAAAATTATTGCTTTTGATAAAAACGATTTATCCGCCTTCCCAGTTAAAATTAGTTTGACAATTCAAACATATATTTTATGGAAAAGAGATGTATGTTTCTGGATGATGCACCACACTGCCTTGTTGACAAACATGATGGAGCTGCGCAGATTACTGTTCATTTGAGAAGGGCGCTCCTGTCTCACTGCTTTTGCCCGGAAACGTCATCCGCCATAGACGGGTGCACCGCAGTTCAGCATAATCGAATCCGCCCATTGAACAAAAGGGGGAAACACGCCCTCTTTTTAAAACACCTTCACTGAGCCACACCCTTTCTACAACTGCACCCCTTCACTAAATGTTTTGCCTACTGTATCTGTCTGTCTCAATCTATTTTCATCAGGTTATTGAGCAGCTACAGCACGTCTAATCAAACCCTGCTTCTTCAAAGACGGTCTTTTTTCTATTCTGAGAAAACGTTGCTCAGAGCACCAGTAGAGGAAACCAACTGCAACAGCAGGAAATTGCAGCCGTTGCTTTTTCTATGAAATAAGAAACCACATATTAAGCTCCCCTGTTTTGTTGCATGGCCAAGAAGATGGAATTGTGTATGTAACATGTAATATGATATCTATTTTCTAAAATCTAACAGTATGAACAAATTGGCTAAACGAAGAAAAAATAAGTAATGCCTTAATTTGTATGGCATCCGGCTTGCGATGGGCCATGCCATAACTTTAAATCAAATCAAGCTTCATTTATACAGCACATTTCAGACACTGAATGCAACGCAATGTGCTTTACAGGGGAAAAAAATAATAATAAAGTCAGTTCTTAACTGACTTGCCTGGTTAAATAAAGGTAAAATTAAAAATTAAATACTACAAAAGAAACATAACATAAAAAACAAAATAATTACAAATTGAACAACTAAAAAGCACCCTAAGGAAAAGCAAAGCCAAAAATAGATGTTATAAGATCACTTTTGATTATGTCCATAGTTTCGGCTCCCCTCAGGTTCTCTGGCAGGCTATTCCAGAGGCTGGGGGCATAGTAACTAAAGGCTGTCTCTCCATGCCTCTTGGTCCTAGGCTTTGGGATGGTTAAAAGGCCAGTGCCAGAAGACCTTTGGAACCTACTGGGTACATATCTTAAAAGCACGTCTGACATGTATTGGGGTGCACAATCGTGGATTGATTTAAAAACCAATAGAAAAATCTTACAATTAATTCTCAAACTCACAGACAGCTAGTGCAGAAACCTTAAAATCGGTGTAATGTGTGCTCTCCGTCTGGTCTTGGGACCAGTGCTGCAGCATTCTGTATGTTTTGCAGTTGACCAATGGCTTTCTTGGGTAGACCAGACAGGAGAGCATTACAGTAGTCAGGCCTGCTTGTAATAAAAACATGGATGAGTCTCTCTGTATCAGCCTGAGAGAGAAAGGGCCTCACCTTGGCAATGTTCCTCAGGTGGTTAAAAGCCATTTTGGTCACATTCCTAATGTGTGATTTGAAATTGAGTTCAGAATCTAAAATAGCACCTAGGTTTTTTATCTGGTGTTTTATCTATGTTGCCTGTGAATTAAAATGTGCGGCTAGATTCTCTCTCTGTGCTTTGGCTCCAACAATAAGTACCTCGGTCTTGTCTTGATTTAGCTGTAGGAAGTTGTGAGCCATCCAAGTATTTAAATCACTAATACAGTCAAAAATGTATCCGTGGAGCTAAAATCCTCTGGTGACACAGAAATGTAAAGTTGTGTATCGTCTGCATGACAGTGAAAATCAATGCTTTGCTTTCTGATATCATCAAAAAGATTGTGACATCTGGAAAACCCTTGTTACAGAAACCTTTACAGGAAAGTCCCAGTCACTTCACATCAAGGTAAGCGACATTGGCAGAGATGCAGCCTTTATGAACCATGCCTTCAAACCCGCCATCTACCAGTCTGTAACCTCTGTTGGGGACAGCCAGCAGAGAGGAAGAAGAAAAGCCCAAGAATGACTTTTGAGCCTGAGTTCATGACAAGATAGGGATCACTTAGTCCAAATAACCCAGGGCCCGTATCCACAAAGCGTCTCAGATTATGAGTGCTGATCCTGCATCAGTTTGGACTTTTAGATCATAATGAATAATATAACATGGACAGATCCTATGATCAGCACGCCTACTCTGTGGAGGATGTGCTTATGATGGTTATATTATTATATGACTGACCACCTTGATTCGGTCTTATGTAGCAACATTTTACTTCTTTTTTTTTTACATTGGATAAAAGCAGAGACACAGAGCTACAAAATGGTAACATACACTGCATTTGAGGAACAATGGGAAAGTAATTATCCTTTGAAACTTGATAAACCTGAAACCCCACTTTTGAGAAAATGGCCCTTGAATGTTTTGGTACACCTACTGGAGAGCTCTTCTTTGTCTACACCCATTCTGCATTGTTCACACCCTCTTAAGCCAGCCCCACCCAACAAAGATTCACATGTGAGGTAATGTGCTAAACAGTGAGTAGTGTAGTAAAGATTAAGACTGCAAGTGGTAAAAGTATTAGCCTACAGTAAGGACAAATTCCAGGTAAACTGAAAGTGTTCAGACAAAAATATGTTATAAATATTAGATGACATAGTAGCAATATCAAAAATAGATAGTGTCAATATAAAAAAATAACAAGTGTCAATGCCAGTAGAGAAATAATTACATAATATACAGTATGTACAAGAACAATATCAATAAGCATATCAGTGATACTGGTGATAGATTAGGTAGTGATATGCATACAATAAGGGGTAAAGTGGCTGAGCAGCAGGATAAAATAATAAATAATACCAGCAACATATGGCGTGTGTGTAAGGAGAGAGTCATTTGAGTAGAGGCACTGCAGATAGTGCTGATGACTGGTACGTGCGAACCACATATGAACAAAGGAATCTATATTCAGAGAGCCTGTTTTTGTCCTGCCCTTGACTTTGTTGCAGGACATGTGATGTCCATAGCTTTTTTGTCGCAAAACCCCCTGATCTTCTCAAAAATATAAGTTTGTTTAGCTGTGTCCAGTCCAGGTGGTGCTTGGACAGGCAGACCATCTATGGGAGGAAGGATGTAAGCAGCTGAAACCTGGTCCTGACTGAGTCCGAATGCTCTTTGGTGACAACAACACCAGGCTCCAGAGCATCGAAGCTGTAAAACAGGAAATAACAACAACAACAAAATTTGAGAAAACATTACAACCTTGCATAACATCAATTCACCTCCCAAGTTTAAATAAGAATCTCATACAATCAGTGGGGATTTTAGCAGGTAAATCTTGGTGGGGGAAAAAAAAAGAAAATGTGGGATGCATGTCAGCAAAGCCACTACACAACACAACAATTGCACTATAACAATGACAAACGGTTCCCACAAACTGTTAGGGACTGCATAAAGCTGTCCCAACACCTTACCACTGCTACACCTGGCTATCAGCAGAGCCTTGTCTGTCAGAAAAACAGTTCAATCAGCCTAATTTACTGCCTTTTAAAAAACCATGATAGCTGATGTGGCTGACTTGCTTAAACAAATGTGCTTTCTACTGACAATTTAGATGTACACATTATGGTATGAGGGGACAACAAGCAGATAAGAGGCCATCTGTAATTTCAATTAAGACATTAATGAGCGAGCTAGGATGAATGTAGTCAATATGACTATTTGTTCAGCACTTTTGAAATGTACAGCGACAGAATTCAGAACATGGGCCATTCTGACAGTGGGCCATTCAGAACTGCCAGATAAATAAGCAGACAATGAAATAACATTTGTTGATTACATTTCTCTAAAACAGGTTATAGGCTACATGTGCACCACCAAGTCAGAACAGTAGGTGAAATTAAGAGGGGAAAATTAAGGTGAGGCACATGGGCTACTAACAACTCGTGGGCAAATTTTGTCATCAAACTTTGTCATCAAAGCCTAGCTTTCTCTGGATTTATGGTGCTTTCAAGACAATTGGGAACTCTGAAATAAACCAGGTTGAATTATGATGACGTCAGTGATCTTCATGTCGTAGCTCTAGAAAGAGACCCGAGTTCTGGATTTACACTTCAGAGTTGGATGACTGTTGAAAACGTATTTTCCCGGTCGGAGCTCATTTTTCCGATGTAAACAGTTGTTTTAAGCAAAGCCCAAATCATGCTGGATTGACAGCATGGCCAATGTTGAATGTTTATCATTTTATGCTTGGAAAAGAGACCTTTAATCCAAGATTTAGGAACATACAGCCACCTCACTGAATAGCAGGCCAGTGATGGCATTGCAATGCTTGCAGTTAGCCACTGATTTCATCCAAACTACTTATAGTTGAATTTGCGATTTCCAACCTGCTGTGTAATGTTTATGTCCAATGGCCGATGAGAACGGATACGTTTTATCTATTCTTTCTCTTCATTACTTCTCTTCATATGACAAGGATTAAAAAGGATTTGCCAGTAGAGTATCAGCTTGATTCATGATGATGACTGCTAGCTAAGATTCTGAAAGTATGATGTTGACATGTCCAATTTATTTTTATTTTACCTTTATTTAACTAGGCAAGTCAGTTAGGAACAAATTCTTATTTTCAATGATGGCCTAGGAACAGTGGGTTATCTGCCTGTTCAGGGGCAGAACAATAGATTTGTACCTTGTCAGCTCAGGGATATGAACTTACAACCTTTTGGTTACTAGTCCAGGTCTGGGAGGATATTGCAACAACACCTGCACAGGATCGGTACATTCGAACATCACACCTGCGGGACAGGTACAGGATGGCAACAACAACTGCCCAAGTTACACCAGGAAAGCACAATCCCTCCATCAGTGCTCAGACTGTCCGCAGTAGGCCGAGAGAGGCTGGACTGAGGGCTTGTATGACTGTTATAAGGCAGGTCCTCACCAGACATCACCGGCAACAACGTCGCCTATGGGCATAAACCCACCGTTGCTAGACCAGACAGGACTGGCAAAAAGTGCTCTTCACCGACGAGTCACAGTTTTGACTCACCAGGGGCGATGGTCGGATTCGCGTTTATCGTCAAAGGAATGAGCGTTACACCAAGGCCTGTACTCTGGAGCGGGATCGATTTGGAGGTGGAGGG
This sequence comes from Oncorhynchus gorbuscha, assembly GCF_021184085.1. NCBI lineage: Eukaryota > Metazoa > Chordata > Actinopteri > Salmoniformes > Salmonidae > Oncorhynchus > Oncorhynchus gorbuscha. The sequence goes on from NC_060174.1 coordinate 75,051,939, forward strand.
TCCGTCATGGTCTGGGCCGGTGTGTCACAGCATCATCGGACTGAGCTTGTTGTCATTGCAGGCAATCTCAACTCTGTGCGTTACAGGGAGGACATCCTCCTCCCTCATGTGGTACCCTTCCTGCAGGCTCATCCTGACATGACCCTCCAGCATGACAATGCCACCAGCCATACTACTCGTTCTGTGTGTGATCTCCTGCAAGACAGGAATGTCAGTGTTCAACCATGGCCAGCGAAGAGCCTGGATCTTTATCCCATTGAGCACGTCTGGGACCTGTTGGTTGAGGGCTAGGGCCATTCCCCCCAGAAATGTCCGGGAACTTGCAGGTGCCTTGGTGGAAGAGTGGGGTAACATCTCACAGCAAGAACTGGCAAATCTGGTGCAGTCCATGAGGAGGAGATGCACTGCAGTACTTAATGCAGCTGGTTGCCACACCAGATACTGACTGTTACTTTTGCCCCTCCCTTTGTTCAGGGACACATGTTAGGGAATAATCCGAATTTGTTGGTAACATAGGTAAGATGTTTTATATTCATCATATGTTTGTAAGTTACTTCTCATCAAGAATGTTATTTTTGTATAATACTGTGGCAGGGTTGCCGTATCTGTTCTATGTCAAGACTAAGTTGCATGGGCCGCAGAGAGGGGAGAGGTCAAAGTGTCATCATGTGTAAACATATCTTTTGCTCCACTGTGTGTGTGCCAGCGGGGAAAGTAGGATGGCAGTGTCTGGAATCATTCTATGCTTCCTCTAATGTTGTCCCTATCTTAACCTATAGCAATCATTCTCCTCTCCGTGAGTTTGTCCAGGATTGGTTGTATTTAGAATTGGTTGTATCTAAATGACAATTTGATATATGCCTGTTGATATGGAGGGTTGGTTTATGGTTCTGAGGTTGAGAAAGGAGACAAAGCTGAACAATGAATTATGCCGATGCTGTCTTATCCTGTGTATCTTTGCTATAAAGGATCCCATTTGCCATTATGTTGGGGCTCTCAACTTTTCATTAGAGATACTGAACTGTTGAAAGTCAATATGCTATTGCAATGTGTAAGGGGCTCTCAGAGAATTCATTGATAGACACTGAATCGATCTGAGAGTCACAGGATTGTGATAGAGCTCATATAATTAAAGATGGACTTTGATAACTAACTCTGACTTGTGTATGGTTTGCGCTCATGATTTGGTAAATAGAGGAAATTTCCACGACACACATTATTCAATTTCTGTTAGTCACAAGTCTGTGGAATTTGTTCAGTTTAACACAGTGCCCTTCTTTGGACACTGTGTTAACTAACCTCCAAACGAGTTTCAATGCCATACAACACTCCTTCCCTGGCCTCCGACTGCTCTTAAACGCTAGTAAAACCAAATGCATGCTTTTCAACCGTTCGCTGCCTGCACCCGCCCGCCCGACTAGCATCACTACTTTGGATGGTTCTGACTTAGAATATGTGGGCAACTACAAATACCTTGGTGTCTGGCTAGACTGTAAACTTTCCTTCCAGACTCACATCTCCAATCCAAAATTAAATATAGAATGAGCTTCCTATTTTGCAACAAAGCCATCTTCACTCCTTCAAAGTCGCCAAACATCGTTAAACTGACTATCCTACCGATCTTTGACTTTGGCGATGTCATTTACAAAATAGCTTCCAATACTCTACTCAGCAAACTGGATGCAGTCTATCACAGTGCCATCCGTTTTTTCTCCAAAGCCCCTTACACCACCCACCACTGCGACCTGTACGCTCTAGTCGGCTGGCCCTCGCTACATATTCGTCGCCGGACCCACTGGATCCAGGTCATCTATAAGTCTATGCTAGGTAAAGCTCAACTCACTGGTCACAATAACAACACCCACTCGTAGCACGCGCTCCAGCAGGTATATCTCACTGGTCATCCTAATTGTCCCTAGGATTTCTAAGCAAACAGCTGGAGGCAGGGCTTTCTACTATAAAGCTCCATTTTTATGGAATGGTCTGCCTACCCATGTGAGAGACGCAGACTCGGTCTCAACCTTTAAGTCTTTACTGAAGACTCATCTCTTCAGTGGGTCATATGCTTGACTGTAGTCTGGCCCCGGAGTGTGAAGGTGAACGGAAAGGCTCTGGAGCAATGAACCACCCTTGCTGTCTCTGCCTGGCCAGTTCCCCTCACTCCACTGGGATTCTCTGCCTCTAACCCTATCACAGGGGCTGAGTCACTGGTTTACTGGTGCTCTTTCATGCTGTCCCTGGGAGGGGTGCGTCACTTGAGAGGGTTGAGTCACTGACGTGATCTTCCTGTCTGGGTTGGCCCCCCTTTGGGTTGTGCCGTGGCGAAGATTTTTGTGGGCTATACTTGGCCTTGTCTCAGGATGGTAAGTTGGTGGTTGAAGATATCTCTCTAGTGGTGTGTGGGCTGTGCTTTGGCAAAGTGGGTGGGGTTATATCCTTCCTGTTTGGCCCTGTCCGGTGGTATCATCGGATGGGGCCACAGTGTCTCCTGACCCCTCCTGTCTCAGTCTCCAGTATTTATGCTGCAGTAGTTTATGTGTCGGGGGGCTAGGGTCAGTTTGTTATATCTGGAGTACTTCTCCTGTCTTATCCGGTGTCCTGTGTGAATTTAAGTATGCTCTCTCTAATTCTCTCTTTCTCTCTTTCTCTCGGAGGACCTGAGCCCTAGGATCATGTCTCAGGACTACCTGGCATGATGACTCCTTGCTGTCCCCAGTCCACCTGGCCGTGCTGCTACTCCAGTTTCAACTGTTCTGCCTGCGGCTATGGAATCCTGCTGCCCTGTTCATCGCACGTGCTACCTGTCCCAGACCTGCTGTTTTCAACTCTCTAGAGACAGCAGGAGTGGTAGAGATACTCTTAATGATCGGCTATGAAAAGCCAACTGACATTTACTCCTGAGGTGCTGACTTGCTGCACCCTCGATAACTACTGTGATTATTATTATTTGACCATGCTGGTCATTTATGAACATTTGAACATCTTGGCCATGTTCTGTTATAATCTCCACCCGGCACAGCCAGAAGAGGATTGGCCACCCCTCATAGCCTCGTTCCTCTCTAGGTTTCTTCCTAGGTTTTGGCCTTTCTAGGGAGTTTTTCCTAGCCACCGTGCTTCTACACCTGCATTGCTTGCTATTTGGGGTTTCAGGCTAGGTTTCTGTACAGCACTTTGAGATATCAGCTGATGTACGAAGGGCTATATAAATACATTTGATTTGATTTGATCCCCAAAGCCAACACCTCCTTTGGCTGCTTTTCCTTCCAGTTCTTTGCTGCCAATGACTGGAACGAATTGCAAAAATCGCTGAAGCTGGAGACCTATATTTCCCCTCACTAACTTTAAACATCAGCTATCTGAGCAGCTTACTGCAGCTGTACATATCCCATCTGTAAATAGCCCACCCAATCTACCTACCTCATCCCCATATTGTGCTTATTTACTTTTCTTATCTTTTGCACACCAGTATCACTACTTACACATCATCATCTGCTCATCTATCACTCCAGTGTTAATCTGCTAAATTGTAATTACTTTGCTACTATGGTTTATTTATTGCCTTACCTCCTCATGCCATTTGCACACACTGTATATAGACTTTATTTTTTCCTATTGTGTTATTGACTGTACGCTTGTTTATTCCATGTGTAACTCTGTGTTGTTGTTTGTGTCGCACTGCTTTGCTTTATATTGGCCAGGTCACAGTTGTAAATGAGAACTTGTTCTCAACTAGCCTACCTGGTTAAAAAAAAGGTGAAATAAAAAATAATTAAAAAGAAAAGTGTCTCAGTTGTTGAATCTTGTTATGTTCATACAAATATTTACACATGTTAAGTTTGCTGAAAATAAACGCAGTTGACATTGAGAGGGAATTTCTTATTTTGCTGAGTTTATATATCGGAGTATCGTAGGTGATAGCTGTGGTGACGTTCTCAGAGCCCAAGGCTTACAACAAGGGTCAGGATAAAGATGAGTCTGTGACAGTAAGAGTAAAGTTTTTGGAAAAAGTAGACCCTTGCCTTTAGTCTGATCCATTTGTGGTTTCAGGGTAGATGAAAACAGAGTTGGGTGCTGTGGAATCGATGAGTGTAACCAGAAGTGGTCTTGTGATAATTGTTTGTGTTTCTGCTGGTCAGAGGGAGCAGGCTCTTTGCATTAAGCGAATGGGGGCAAGAGATGTGAATTGTGGGGGTAGCGGAAAATGTAAAAGCTGACAAACTGAAGGGGAAGATTCCCAGTGCTTGTGATGCTCATCGTTTGGTGCGAAGCAGACAGGGTGGCGTGAGTGGTAAAACAGAAGAGTCGTTGCCTGTTCTTTTGAGTTTTGTTGTGGATTCTTTACCTGAGAAAGTCATGTTGGGATATATAAGTTATCCTGTACGAGCTTTTGTGCAGAATACATTATGATGTTACAGGTGTCAAGCTTATGGGCATGTGGCAGCAGTGTGTAGGAGGGAGGGTCCAAGGTGTGAGAAGTCTGCAGAAGGGCAGGAGACAAAGCAATGTGTAGCATCGGGGAAAGTAGTGGTATGTGTTAATTGTAGGGGTTCCCATGTGTTTGGGAATCAGATATGTCCCGTGCGAGAGAGGCCGGTCGAGGTTTCCAAGTTTAGAGTAGTGCAGAAGTTGTCGTATGCTGAGGAAGATGGGTTAAGGGGGAGGAGCGGTGAGAGTAGTAGAGATGTACCAGTACAGAGGGAGAGGCCAAAAAGTGATATAAGTTTCAGTAAGATTGGATTTTTAGCATTCATAGCAATGTTATCAATTGTACAGCAGGGATGGAACGTAAGTCACAGAAAATTGAGGTTGTGGTGGCAGCTGCAAAGAGGTATTTGGGTGTGTGAGATTTGACATCAGAAGAGTTACAGGGTGTGTTAAGTGGTAATGTCCCATCCTTTCAGGATGATTGCATGAGGTAGGAATACATACATTTAATTAGTGGAGTAGGGTGGTGTTAATTTGATTTTATATAATTTTGAAATTAGTGAGTGTCGTGTTAGATGGTAGGGTATTTATTTTTATTTTTCAAGCAAAGTATAAGGAAGTTGTACTCCAATCTAGTAGATGGCGGTAATGCAACAAATTGGATGCCAACCGCTGTTAAACTTAATAGAAGAAGAAGTAGTTATTCGCGGTTTATCTTCTGCACTTGAAGTCTTCGACGGCTGTTAGCGTGAGACTCTCTCTGTACATTCTAAGCTATATATCAGTATTCTTATTTTTCGCACTTTCTCTGGAAAGAAAACAACCCTTGTCAACATGCATGTGATAAAGCGAGGTAGGTCATTTCTAGAAGGAATAATAGCAAAAGCTAGCTAAGTTTGCAATTTGACTGGCTCTTGTCTTTTTTTCTCACAAGCAAAATTTTGAATGTGTATTATTATATCGTTGGCTACTGTACTGTCATTAACCACGTTGAATGACTTTGCCTAATTAGGTAGATAATGTTATTGAATGCGTTAGCTAGCTAGAGAAGGACCGCTGTCGTGTCGTTTAATAAGAACGATCAAAACAGGTTGACAGTCTTTCAGCAATGTTCCTTTTGTCAAACTTGGCGCCAAATTTGTCAACGTTTTGTAGTTTCGCGAACCAGTTAGGTGCTTCTATCTAGGGCATTTGATTGGAAGTATCCGTGACTATCACATCAATTAATCATATAGCTAGTTAACATTTTCAAGTATTTAAATTATATATTTTTCCCCAATATAGCTTTCTGGGTTACACAACAGGACGTTTGCTAGTATCCGTGACTATCCCATCAATTACATAACTAAATTAACTTAGTTTTTAAGCTTTGTGGCAATTACTGACATTAACTTGTAAATTCCTTTTCCATGGCGCGCACATATATTTTATTGTTGATTTTCTGCTTAACACTTCCGTCATTACATCGTTTTCAGATGGGCGCGAAGAGCGTGTCATGTTTGACAAGATCACTTCCCGTATTCAGAAGCTGTGCTATGGACTCAACTCTGACTTTGTAGATCCAGTGAGTCGATATTTTATGTTCATTGTATTCCCGTTGTTTGTTAATTCTAGTGTTTCTGTTCTGTGTGTTGTGTTCCTCTAACGCACCCTTTACCCTGCCTGTTGTCCCACGTTTAGACCCAGATCACCATGAAGGTAATCCAGGGTCTGTACAGTGGGGTCACTACAGTGGAGCTGGACACCCTGGCTGCAGAGATTGCTGCCACCCTCACAACGAAACACCCCGACTATGCCATCCTGGCTGCCCGCATTGCCGTCTCCAACCTGCACAAGGAGACCAAGAAGGTGTTCAGTGGTAAGTCTCTCTTGCAAGTTATGCATATTTCTCCATTATCAGGCTCACTCAAAATAGCCAAGATTCAGCCTGTCCACTCATTCAGTGGCACGGATGTCCAATTTGCCAGTGAGCTGACAATCGCACTTCTGCTAACTGAAGAAATTGGTACCTAAAAGTAATTTCTAAACCCTGGGTGTGAAACTAAGGTATCTGGAAATCACTTAATGTTTTCTGTCAATGCTGTTTTAGATGTGGTGGAGGATCTCTACAACTATGTCAACCCACTAAACAGATGCCACTCTCCCATGGTTGCCAAGGAGACACTTGACATTGTCCTAGAAAACAAGGATCGCCTCAACTCTGCAATCATCTTCGACCGGGACTTCTCCTACAACTTCTTTGGATTCAAGGTAATTTTTACAGTACACGGTTTATAAACCATAATAATTTAAAAGTCAATTCTGCAATGGTAGGGAAGTAAACCCTTTTTTGTGTTTTTCTACAGACACTTGAGCGGTCGTACCTTCTGAAGATTAATGGGAAAGGTGAGTCGGTTACATCATTTCTGTCCCTGTAAGAATTGACATCTTGTCATGATACGAACCTATGCTGCACTGGATTAGGGCTCCTCACCAGTGGCACCTGGCCAAACAGGCACATTTTCAGAGCTGTTTAAAAAAACATGTGGTTCAGATGAGCCCCATCCCTCATGCTGACCTGTTCTGTTTCTGTGTAGTTGCCGAGCGACCCCAGCACATGCTCATGAGGGTGGCAGTTGGGATTCATCAGACTGACATTGACGCTGTCATCGAGACTTACAACCTGCTGTCAGAGAAGTGGTTCACCCACGCTTCGCCCACACTCTTCAACGCTGGCACCAACCGCCCACAACTGTCCAGGTAAGCACTTCATATTTTGGATCTACTTTTGCCATTCTACTAGAAGCCATTCCTCAGGCTATGATTACTGAATTGCAGAAAATACTGGCATCTTTGACAGTTCTAAGTGCAAACCAGAAAAGCGCTTGATCGGTTTTAAATTAGTTGTCCTTGTTGACTTTTCAGCTGTTTCCTGTTGGCCATGAAGGATGACAGCATTGAGGGCATCTACGACACCCTAAAGCAGTGTGCCCTAATCTCTAAATCAGCAGGGGGCATCGGAGTGGCAGTCAGCTGCATCAGAGCCACGGGCAGCTACATTGCTGGGGTGAGGATCACGTTCATAAGACTGCCCGACTAAGTGTCAGGAGGGGTGTAGAGTGATGGGGCTATGTCTACACCGAGGACCCAGAACAGTGGGTACTTGGCGTGATTGATGGCTCTGACAGATTGTGGGGAAAGTTTGTACATGAGAAAAAATGACTTGTGTTTCATTGATGCTTGGCGAGTCACTCAGTTACTGAGGCTTCTTTGTTTTTGTTTTTAAGACAAATGGTAATTCCAATGGGCTGGTTCCCATGCTCCGAGTGTACAACAACACAGCACGCTATGTGGACCAGGGAGGCAACAAGGTGAGAATGAAATTAGATTTGAATACGGGTTTTGTTATTGACTCTGGCCACAGGATGACCTCATAGATATGCATTAGCGCTCTGCGCAGAGATGACCCACTATCTATCACCCAAGTCTGATGGCTCTGAGAAGATGTATACGGTCTTTCAGACTCTGGCCTGTGTTTACTGTACCGTCATCAGGCATTTAACTCCCGCTCAATGCCCTCCTTCTCAGAGACCTGGTGCGTTTGCCATGTACCTGGAGCCGTGGCACTTTGATGTGTTTGACTTCTTGGATCTGAAGAAGAACACAGGGAAGGAAGAGCAGAGAGCCAGAGATCTGTTCTACGGCATGTGGATCCCTGACCTCTTCATGAAGAGAGTGGAGAGCAACCAGGTATGCAGAAACATTTATCAACTGAAGTATTCAAACCAGATATGGAATTTCATGAAATTCGAGCTCTAGTATATTTTGTACATCGCTCTTCAAGGTTGAATTAAAGAAGGGAATAAGGAGTGGTTCTGTTTAGATGAATATCTTGAAAGATATCAGTACTCAATGGTGTATCATACACACAGGACTGGTCCCTGATGTGCCCCAGTGACTGCCCTGGACTGGATGAGTGCTGGGGGGAGGAGTTTGAGAAGCTCTATACCATGTAAGACCGGTGCTCCTGACCTGGTATAACTGCTCCATACCAGTCTACTCCCTGTGCAATGTCTCACTGGGCCTGTCTGTCTGTCTGTCAGGTATGAGCAGGAGGGTCGGGTCAAGCGGGTGGTGAAGGCCCAGCAGGTGTGGCATGCCATTATTGAGTCCCAGACTGAGACGGGCACCCCCTATATGCTTTACAAGGATGCCTGCAACAGGAAGAGCAATCAGCAGAACCTGGGCACCATTAAGTCCAGTAACCTTTGTACCGAAATTGTAGAGTACACCAGCCATGATGAGGTGAGGGCAATCGATTACCTAAACTATTTGAACTACTGAAGCTGTCTGAAATCGCACCCTATTCCATATTTGGTGCACTACTTTTGACCATGTCCATACTAGAGGTTGGCCGATTATGATTTTTCAACGCCGATACCGATTAATCGGCCTATTTTTATTTTATTTGTGTAATTACAATTACAACAGTACTGAATGAACCCTTATTTTAACTTCATATAATACATCAATCAAATCAATTTAGCCTCAAATAATGAAACATGTTCAATTCGGTTTAAATAATGCAAAATCAGTATTGGAGAAGAAAGTAAAAGTGCAATATGTGCTATGTAAGAAAGCTAACGTTTCAGTTCCTTGCTCAGAACATGAGAACATATGAAAGTTGGTGGTTCCTTTTAACATGAGTCTTCAATATTCCCAGGTAAGGAGTTTTAGGTTGTAGTTATTATAGGACTATTTCTCTCTATACCATTTGTATTTCATATACCTTTGGATGTTCTTATAAGCACTTTAGTATTGCCAGTGGAACAGTATAGCTTCCGTACCTCTCCTCGCTCCTAAGCAGCGTTACCCATGCAGAGCAAGGGGAACAACTAGTCTCAGAGTGAGTGACGTTTGAAACACTATTAGCGCTCACCCCGCGAACTAGCTAGCCATTTCACATTACATCGTTACACCAGCCTAATCTCGGTAGTTGATTAGGGTTGAAGTCATAAACAGCAGCACTGCTGGCAAAACGCACAAAAGTGCTGTTTGAATGCTTATGAGCCTGCTGGTGCCTGCCATCGCTCAGTCAGACTGCTCTATCAGATCATAGACTTAATTATAATATAATAACACAGAAATACGAGCCTTAGTTTCCGGATTTGACCATATTAATTACCTATCATCTCAAACAAGGTGTTTATTCTTTCCGTGAAATATGGAACCGTTTACGTATTTTATCTAACGGCTGGCATCCATCAGTCTAAATATTCCTATTACATTGAAGGTTGTGCAATGTTATGTCATAATTACGTAAAATTCTGTCAAATTAGTTCGCAATGAGCCAGGCTGCCCAAACTGTTGCATATACCCTGACTCTGCGTGCAATGAACGCAAGAGAAGTGACACAATTTCACCTGGTTAATATTGCATGCTAACCTGGATTTATTTTAGCTAAGATATGCAGGTTTAAAAATATATACTTCTGTGTATTGATTTTAAGAAAGGCATGGGTGTTTATGGTTAGGTACATGTTGAAGCAACGACAGTCCTTGGATCACATCAAAGAATGTTTAAATGGCCTAAGTGTGACTCTAATCTATCTGGCTCCTATTTCCCAATCTCAGGTGGCAGTGTGTAACCTGGCATCCATCGCCCTCAACATGTATGTCACCCCAGAGAAAACATTTGACTTCAGCAAGCTGGCCTATGTCACAAAGGTCATCGTCAGGAACCTCAACAAGATCATTGAGATCAACTACTACCCTGTGGTCGAGGTAATGTCTAGCGTTCAACTTAGTGATCCTAATAATATGATCAGCAAGTCTGATGATTCTACAGGTTATATCTTCATGTGGACCAGTAACTGATTGCCCCATGCCTCGCCTCTCTGACCAGGCTGAGAACTCCAACAAGCGCCACAGGCCCATTGGTATCGGTGTGCAGGGTCTTGCTGATGCTTTCATCCTGATGCGTTTCCCCTTTGAGAGTGCCGAGGCCCAGAAGCTCAACACTCAGATCTTTGAGACCATCTACTACGCTGCCCTGGAGTCCAGCTGTGAGCTTGCTGCTGAGCTCGGTGCCTACCAGACCTACCCAGGCTCCCCTGTCAGCAAAGGAGTGAGTACCACCACCCTTACACCTAACTGAGATTTTAGATATCCTGTGTAGGGTTTTAGTTTACGGTAACTAACTTGTCGATAGTTAATTTTGGATTAAGGAGAATGTTCTGGGTGTGGGTCTCAGGCTTAAATGGTTATTTTCCCCAGATCCTTCAGTACAACATGTGGGACAAAACCCCAACTGACCTCTGGGACTGGACAGTTCTCAAGGAAAAGATTGCCAAGTAGGTTCTCAACATTGTCCTCCATTTTCCAACCCAACTACAACTAGTCTCAACACATACATGACCAACCAAGTGGATTTAAATGTTGTCGCCTTTTTCATCTCATCAGTCACCCTTCTGCCCCGTCTCTCCAGGCACGGTGTGAGGAACAGTCTGCTGCTGGCCCCCATGCCCACGGCCTCTACAGCCCAGATCCTGGGCAACAATGAGTCTATCGAGCCCTACACCAGCAACATCTACACCCGCAGAGTCCTCTCTGGAGAGTTCCAGGTCAGTACCACTCTCTGTGGGTTCCATAGACAGACTTCTGCACACACAGCATACTCAAACACTAGAAGGCTCTGAGTTTGGGAGTGTAAAAAGCTAGAGTTGTGTGTATGTGAGGACTAATGTTCTTTGTGCTCCTTGCAGATTGTGAATCCCCATCTGTTGAAGGACCTAACAGAGAGAGGGCTGTGGAATGAGGAGATGAAGAACCAGCTGATTGGTCAGAACGGATCCATCCAGGTGAGAACCCAGACTAATCAGAGTGCAATTATACCCTTTGACTGTATTTTGTGAAGGTCATGTCTAACTTTTTTTAAATTCGATTTTAAAAGCGCTATCCTCTTTTAGTAGTTGTCGTTCTATTGTTACTTGTCTTTAGGGCATTGCTGAGATCCCAGATGACCTGAAGGAGCTGTATAAGACTGTGTGGGAGATCTCCCAGAAGACTATTCTGAAGATGGCTGCTGACCGCGGGGCCTTCATAGACCAGAGCCAGTCCCTCAACATCCACATCGCTGAGCCTAACTACGGCAAGCTCACCAGCATGCACTTCTACGGCTGGAAGCAGGTGAGTCAGCTTGCCTATTTAAGTTTCTATAAGATTGCATTTTCTTAGCCCAGGACCATCCTTAACTCTGGTGTTAAAATGGCTGGCTGATGCTGCCCCATTGTAGTCTGACTGAAAGTGTCGAGCATGTGTCATGAGAGGTGGAGAGTGACAGGTCCACGCCGAGGACCCAGAACAATGGGAACTTGGCGTGATTGGCTAGGGAGGCAACGTATGAGGATCAAAGTAGTGCTAAATATTAAATAAACCACTAACCTCTTTTCTGCTCCTCAGGGTCTGAAGACGGGCATGTACTACCTGAGGACCAAGCCTGCAGCCAACCCCATCCAGTTCACCCTGAACAAGGAGAAGCTGAAGGAGTCTCAGTCGGCTAAGAACTTGGAGGCGATCAAGGAGCTCAACAGAGCCGCTATGGTGTGTTCCCTGGAGAACCGCGACGACTGCCTGATGTGTGGCTCTTAGACGGCACCCCACTCCTCCCCGCTCTTTAGTTAATTAACCATAGCAGTGGACCACTGAAGTCCTCAGGATCTTTGAACCCCACTGTCATTGCCTTTAGGTCAGGTAACATTATACAGTAATCTGCCCTGATGTCAGATCAGACTCTTAATAGAACAGGCTCTTATGTTTGTTGTGGGAATGCTAATGTAGCCTAACTATAGTGCTGTACAAGGTGTGCGCTGTCTGCTAATACCAGATTAACTGTAAACTTTTCTATTTATCTTTCAGTTACACTGTCTGTGTGGATTTGTTTTGTATAGGATTGCGTTTCCAAACTTTGTCTACTCCATTGTTAATATGTATATCTAAGGATCTCATAACTTGCTGAATGAACTTAAACAAAATTTGTGTATATTCTAAGTATTTTGTATTTGACCTGTGGGAAAAAAAAAATAGCTTTGTATGCTGAACAAAAATATAAACGCAACATGCAACAATTTGAAGTTTACTGAGTTAATGTTCATATAAGGAAATCAGTCAATTGAAATACATTTCTTGGGCCCTAATTTATGGATTTAACACAACTGGGAATATAGATATGCATCTGTTCATCACAGATACTGTACCTTCAACAAAAGGCGTGGATCAGAAAACCAGTCAGTATCTGGTGTGACCACCATTTGCCTCATGCTGCGTGACATCTTCGTATAGAGTTGATCAGGCTGTTGATTGTGTTCTGTGGAATGTTGTCCCACTCTTCAATGGCTGCATGAAGTTGCTGGATATTGGCAAGAACTGGAACACTCGTACTTGTTCATCCAGAGCATTCCAAACATGCTCAATGGGTGATCTGTCTGAGTATGAAGGCCATAGAAGAGCCAGGACATTTTCAGCTTCCAGGAATTTTTGTACAGATCCTTGCGATATGGGGGATCAAGGGCATGACGAAGTGCCTCAGGATCTTGTCACGGTATCGCAGTGCCTTAGACCGCAGCGCCACTCATGAGGCCCAATGTAATTAAGTTTGTGTTCATGCAATGTCCTGTGGTACTTTTGTCAAGGTGTACAGTAGTTTAGCAATAACAGTACATGGCATAAGGTGATGCTATTTTGTACTTGATGGGAATTGTATCAGGAAGATGGGGCTTCTTTCACTCTTGATATTTTTAAATAGGTGATGTATATCCACAAGTTAATACATACCATTTGAAAAGTAACATATACAAAATGGAGTGTCTTGGATTTACTTCTATAATAATACAAAATGCTCTGTCCAGGTTGTTTTGCCTTAAGTAACCATCTGTCTTATGTAACCGTACCAAACGTAACACACCATACTAAACGGAGTACTTCGGATTTACATACAGAATTATACGAAATGCTCTGAGACCAGGTTGACCAACATAGAGCCTGTCAGAGCAGTATAGCCATTTTTGCTCAAATTATTTGCTTTATATAATGAATACACAAGGACATTGTATATATTTTTGTTATTTTAATATTGGTTTGAAAATATGTATTCAAAGTGAAATTGTAATTCTCTATCCTTTCTAATTGTTAGGTTGGAATGTCTATAATGACAATGAATAAGAGTTAGTACTGGTCTCAAACAGGTGGTCCAATGGGAGCAGACATCGGTATCACTAGGTGTTCATAGATCATGTTTAATTTGGCTACATCACTTAACAATATTGTATACAGGGTAGTGGAGTATCTGATTACATGTACTCTGATTACAAAAAACGAATCGGTGTACCAGCAGCAATATTGTAATCAGATACTTTAAAAAAAACTAGATTACTAAATTCAGAAAGGATCTTTGTGAATAAATACATTGACACCTTTCTGTTTTCTCAATGACATTCAATTCAGCATTGAAAAAAGGTGCAAGTTTAAGTTTGTTCCACCTCAGTGAGTCTGACCACAAGTCAGAGACCACTATGAAGACACACCTGATGCATTTGATGGATACTTTTAGTCTTCTTCTAATGCCTCTTAAGGGGAAAGTAATCATATTCCAAAAATTACATTGCTTAAAAGTTTGGACAGGTAACTAGTAATTGTAACGGATTACATTTAGAAAGTAACCTACCCAACCTTGCGTGTATATACATGCCGTTGAATGATTTGTAGCTCATTTTACAGAAAAATAGTTTTATGCTATCTACTGCAAGTGTATATTGCTGCTTTGATGTAAAGATCTCATGTAGTCAACCTATTAAGGGACTATGGAGTTGACTGAAACAATGCTAACTGGCTGACACTTCTAATCTGAAGATGATGCACTCGGATGTGCAGTTCTCATTGGTCCTCCGTTGATGGACCCCTCCCCCTCCTGCAAGCCGAAGACAGTGTCCTGTGAGCTTCTGCTGCCATCGGTCGGTCGGGAACCACCTTCTCCACCAGGATCTTCACCCTAGCCCTGGCAGTATTCTCCACCACCACGCTAGCTGTGGCAGCCTTCTTAGTCACATTCTCCAACGCCCTCCCCGGGCCCTTAATCCACCTCTCGGTCATGTTGATTTTCCCCACCACTCTTTTCTCCTTCAGTTCCATCACCTTGACCTTCCTCTTTCAGATCTCCCAGGCCCATGTCTACTTTCCCTTCATTCCCACGTCCTCCCATATCATTCACTTTTTTGTCACCTCCTACAAGTCCTTTCCACCAGATTGTATTATCCACACTGCGATCTACCTTTTTCTCTTTACCTTCCATCCTTACTTCTGCCTCCACTGGATTGTCCTTTCCCTCCACCATCTCATTGGTGCTTACCTTTTTATATCCGAATCTCCCCCTTCCCCTCACTGTCTCCTCTCTATTTTCTGCTCTGACTCCTTCACTACCCCCCTCCACCCTTCTCTCTCCCTTCCCTACATCAACTCTCCCCTCCATCTTCACAACATCCATGTCTCCTACCTGCTTCGTCCCCTCTGCTCCATCTGGCCCCACCTCCCGTTCTGCTCCATCTGGCTCCACCTCCTGTTCTGCTCCATCTTGCCCCACCTCCCGTTCTGCTCCATCCTGCCCCACCACCTCCTGTTCTGCTCCATCTGGCTCCACCTCCTGTTCTGCTCCATCTTGCCCCACCTCCCGTTCTGCTCCATCCTGCCCCACCACCTCCTGTTCTGCTCCATCTGGCCCCACCACCTCCTGTTCTGCTCCATCTGGCCCCACCACCTCCTGTTCTGCTCCATCTGGCCCCACCTTAACCTGGGGCCAGATATAAAAAGGTAAGCGCCAACGAGATGGTGGGGAAGAAGGTGGAATAGAAGGTCCTGCTTCCCCTCCAGCCAGACAGGTTCCCACACCAATTAGAGGACAGAAGGTGGAATATGAAATATGAGATGAAACTGACCTTTTGAGATAGAGGTTGTTCTATTGTTGGTAGAGGAAGTTGGCTGTATAACACACATACACACAGTATAACCTACCGTATGAGGTAGAAAAAGGCCTTAGGGGAGGGAATGATGTTGAAGGGGACAGGCATGGTGAGACCTCTGAAGTAATTCCGAGAGCTTAGATCGGGCAAATTTCCACTCAAGGTCAGCGACATCCTGAGAGGGACAGGTAAGCAGCAGTCAGGGCCCATCCTAGAATCTCTCCTAAACTTTACCTTTGTGTCACAAATGTCTAGAATTTGAGCTTTGAAACACTTTTATCTGCTACATTGGGAAGCAGATAGGGTGTGCCACAAATCAGAGAGAGAGAGAAAGAGTGGCCACAATTCACAAACAGGACATTTGGAGAGGGATACACTATCTCACTGAACATGTTCATTATACTGCAAATCATTGACAGCAGCCCCCCAAATAACACCACTGAGAATCTACTAGCTCTGTAGCTGCTTGTGGCTCTACCTGTTTCTGGTCATAGATGACTGGGCTTTACCCGTTTCTGGTTTTAGATGACTGGGCTCTACCCGTTTCTGGTCATAGATGACTGGGCTCTACCCGTTTCTGGTTATAGATGACTGGGCTCTACCCGTTTCTGGTTATAGATGACTGGGCTCTACCCGTTTCTGGTTATAGATGACTGGGCTCTACCCGTTTCTGGTTTTAGATGACTGGGCTCTACCCGTTTCTGGTCATAGATGACTGGGCTCTACCCGTTTCTGGTTATAGATGACTGGGCTCTACCCGTTTCTGGTTATAGATGACTGGGCTCTACCCGTTTCTGGTTATAGATGACTGGGCTCTACCCGTTTCTGGTCATAGATGACTGGGCTCTACCCGTTTCTGGTCATAGATGACTGGGCTCTACCCGTTTCTGGTTATAGATGACTGGGCTCTACCCGTTTCTGGTCATAGATGACTGGGCTCTACCCGTTTCTGGTCATAGATGACTGGGCTCTACCCGTTTCTGGTCATAGATGACTGGGCTCTACCCATTTCTGGTTATAGATGACTGTGGCTCTACCCATTTCTGGTTATAGATGACTGTGGCTCTACCTGTTTCTGGTTGTAGTTTACGGCGAGCCTCAGATGGATCAGGTTTGGGATGCCCTCCTCGAACACTTGCTGGTCAAGGGCGTCCTGGTTTCAGTCTCCACAGCTGTTCAGGATGGTGGTGACTTCTGGTTAAGGACAATCCCCAGCAGCTCCACCGCAAACTCCTGGCACAGCTCCTCCAGACACAGGTACTGAGGCTGTGGAAGAGATAACACAAGCAACCACTCAGACAAACAACCTAATAACACTTCACATAACAGCACAGAATAGATCAAATCAAATTATATTGGTCACATGCAGATGTTATTGCGGGTGTAGCAAAATGCTTGTGTTCCTAGCTTCCTAGCTCCAACAGTAGTATCTATCTGGGGCGGCAGCGTAGCCTAGTGGTTGGACTAGTAACCGGAAGGTTGCGAGTTCAAACCCCCGAGCTGACAAGGTACAAATCTGTCGTTCTGCCCCTGAACAGGCAGTTAACCCACTGTTCCCAGGCCGTCATTGAAAATAAGAATATGTTCTTAACTGACTTGCCTGGTTAAATAAAGGTAAAAAAAAAAAAAAATACACACATATCTAAAAGTAAAATTGTCACGGCTGTCGTAAGAACAGGACCAAGGCGCAGTGGATGTTGAATTCACATATTTAATTAAAAAGAAACTTTAAAAAAAATATATAACAACCAAACGTGACTACGTGGTGTACAAACACAAAGCAATATCCCACAAATGCAGGTGGGAAAAAAGCCTACCTAAATATAATCCCCAATTAGAGGCACCGATTACCAACTGCCTCTAATTGGGAACCACACAAACCACCAACCTAGAAATCTATAAACTAGATAACCCCCCCAGTTACGCGCTGACCCGAGGGCTCTCTATGGTCATGGCGTGACAAAAATGGAATTAAGAAATATAAATATTACGACGAGCAATATACAGTAGAATAGACTACAGTATATACAGTGCCTTCAGAAAGTATTCAGACCCCTGGACTTTTTCCACATTTTGTTTGGTTACGGCCTTGTTCTAAAATTGATTCAATTGTATTTTTTCCTCAATCTTCACACCATAACCCATAATGACAAAGCAAAAACGTTTTTTTTTAAATTTGCTCAAAGATTAAGCCAAAATCACATTTACATTAGTATTCAGACGCTTTACTCAGTACTTTGTTAAAGCAGCTTTGGCAGCGATTACAGCCTTGAGTCTTCTTGGTTATGACTCTACAAGCTTGGCTCACCTGTATTTGGGGAATTTCTTCCATTCTTCTCTGTGGATCCTCTCAAGCTCTGTCAGGGTGTATGGGGAGCATTGCTGTGCAGCTATTTTCAGGTCTTTCCAGAGATGTTAGATCGAGTGCAAGTACGGGCTCTGGCTGGGCCACTCAAGGACATTCAGAGACTTGTCCCAAAGCCACTCCTGCATTGTCTTGGCTGTGTGCTTAGGGTTTTTGTCCTGTTGGAAGGTGAACCGTCGCCCCAGTCTGAGCTCTTGAGCACTCTGGAGCAGGTTTTCATTAAGGATCTCTCTGTACTTTGCTCCATCCATCTTTGCCTCGATCCTGACTAGACTCCCAGTCCCTGCCACTGAAAAACTTCCCTACAGCATGATGCTGCCACCACCATGCTTCACCTTAGGGATGGTGGTAGGTTTCCAGGCCAAAAAGTTCCATCTTGGTTTCATCAGACAAGAGAATCTTGTTTCTTATGGTCTGAGAGTCTTTAGGTACCTTTTGGTAAACTCCAAGTGGGCTGTCATGTGCATTTTACTGAGGAGTGGCTTCTGTCTGGCCACTCTACCATAAAGGCCTGATTGGTGGAGTGCTGCAGAGATGGTTGTCCTTCTGGAAGGTTCTCCCATCTCCACAGAGGAACTCTATAGCTATGTCAGAGTGACCATCGGGTTCTTGGTCACCTCCCTGACAAGGCCCTTCTCCCCCGATTGCTCAGTTTGGCCGGGCGGCCAGCTCTCTTCCATTTAAGAATGAAGGAGGCCCCTGTGTTCTTGGGGACGTTGAATGCTGCAGACATTTTTTGGTACCCTTCCCCAGATTTGTGCCTCGACACAATTCTGTCTCGGAGCTCTACGAACAATTTATTCATTATTCAAGTCATTGCTTGGTTTTTGCTCTAACATGCACTGTCAACCATGGAACCATATAGACAGGTGTGTGCCTTTCCAAATCATGTCCAATCAATTTAATTTACTGCAGTTGGACTTCAATCATGTTGTAGAAACATCTCAAGGATGATCAATGGAAACAGGATGCACCTGAGCTCAATTTTGATTCTCAAAGTAAAGGGTCTGAATATTTATGTAAATAAGGTCTTTTTTTTATACATTTGCAAACATTTCTAAAAACCTGTTTTCACTTTGTCATTATGGGGTATTGTGTGTAGATTACTGAGGATTTTAAAAAATCAATTTTAGAATAAGGCTGTAACGTAACAAAATGTGGAAAAAGTCAAGGGGTCTGAATACTTTCCGAAGGCATATGAGATTAGTAAAACAGTATGCAAACATTATGAAAGTGGCCAGTGATTCCATGTCTATGTATATAGGGCAGCAGGGAATAAAATGGTAACAACATGGTAATAGTATGGTAACAAGTTATAGTTACAATTAAAACATTCATTGCCCAGTATGGTTGTATTCCTGTTCCAGGTTAATATCGGTTTAGCCAGAATTTAAATCTTGCATACTTTATTTTTTACGTAGTCTGTCCAAAAGAGATTAGTTCCAGGGTAATGCACCACATACTTTGTGCATAGTGACTATATGGGCATAAGCACAAACAGGATCTAACCTTGAACTCAGGTTCCTTCTTGGAAGCTTACGGATCTCCCTTCCGAGGCCGAAGGCACTGAGCATGGCATTGTATGAGGTGATGGACAGATAGGCCATACTGTCAATGCCACGGTAGGTGTTGAGACAGGGAGAACTTCAGCAGGTCATACTGCCGCCCATTCCAGCACTCTACAGGCACAGGTGATCTTGTGTGAACGTGGGATGACGTGGCCCTTCTAGGTCAGCATGGTGACAATCTCATACAGGTCCTTCTGGCAGGCCAGGGTCAGCGGGATCATGCCGGGGGCAAACTACAAGTCGTCAATGGAGTGGTCGAAGATGGTCAGGGAGAAGGATTGCACGTCCATCTTGTTGCTCTCCTCCTGGTCCAGGCAGTGGAGGAGCCTCTTCACCACACAGGGCTGGTTGGTGTCGACGGCGACCAGTAGAGCCTCATGGACCTGGCAGAAGTCAAACTGTTGCCCAGGTGGATGGACAGGTTGAGGGCCTCCAGCTGATGCCGTCGCCAGGCTTCAGCAGGCCACACATCATTATGTTCCCATCCTGGATGGCACTGATCCACGCCTTTTCTTGTTTACCATCTCCTGCTCTAGCTAAAACAAACAAGGAGACACAGAGTTCATTGCTTTGATATTTCTGAATCCAAACCATTAATTAATACAAAAATGTATAATAAAACTGCAAAACACAAATCACTATTAAATCATTTTTTAGCACTGGGTAGTCTACAGATGAACATTAAGATATTCATGAAGGGAATTTGTGAGTACCATATGACACAGGATAAAATTACATTATAATCTGAGAAATTAACAGGAATAAACATTATGAAGAACACCCTTAGATGAAATTGCAAGATACTATCAAGACCATCAGTATAAATAAGTTTCTATTCTAGTAAATCTGTTCATATTCGTGTAATTATTTTCCTTCACTGGGTAGTCTACAGATGAACATTAAGATATTCATGAAGGGAATTTGTGAGTACCATGCAGTATCAAGGTATGACACAGGATAAAATTGCATTATAATCTGAGAAATTAACAGGAATAAACATTATGAAGAACACCCTTAGATGAAATTGCAAGATACTATCAAGACCATCAGTATAAATAAGTTTCTATTCTAGTAAATCTGTTCATATTCGTGTAATTATTTTCCTTCATTTAATGCATTTTGTTTACGGATTTTTAAATCATTTGTAGTCTCATTGTAAAGCACTTTGAGACTGCAGGTTTTCCGTGCTTACTAGAGGTGGTGCCATTCAGCTGGTTCTGCCTGGGAGGGAGGTAAAGAACAGAGATTCATGCTGAGAGATACTTGTGAGATAGAAGTTGCTCCTATGTGCAGATCCAGGATAAGCTTACCCTCTCAAAATGATCCATGGGGTGGAGTATAGAGGAATACCTGCTTTTGGAGTTTGGTTTTCTCTTCAGCTGTCTTTGAGAAGTATTTTCCTTGGAGCTGCGAACTGTGCTTAAACAAGCCATTGAAGCTGAAAAACATCACAACTTATCATTTGTCAAGTTTAGTGTTGCCAAAACAAAATTACCACACAAAATGCATGGTATTTCTGAGAGCTGAGGTGTTTACCTGTGTGAGGGTGTATATTTCCCATATTTCCAACTGGCTTGCCTTTGTTGTGTGTAGCTGTATGAGCCCCTGGCTTTCCCTGGTTGGGGATATGAGTAGTTGCATCTGGCTTGGCTGTGGGAGGGGAAGAGGTTTCTGTATTCTGAGTGCCAGAGGATGATGTGTGACTGGGAGACAAGGAAGTGGAAGGAAGGGAAAGGGAACGCCTGGCAGCCTGGGACGCTGTGAGGACCATACGAGCTGTCCGGCTCAGAACCATACCCTCCCTGACAGCAGGGGGAGACAAACCAAGGTGTAAGTGATTTTCTGTAAAAGTATTTATTCATTCAATGCTGTCTAATCTGTTTGACAGTGCCTCATACAAAACGTTAAATTCCTCCACTTACCCTTTCGCTCCCCCAAAGAAGGTTCTCTGCACAGCAGGGCTCGACAGCCATTCTCTCACGCCTGATGCTGATTTGTCTGGGGTTGTCTGAATAGAGAGAAGGTCAAAGGGGAGTGAGAATACAAGCACACACTTCTGGCCTCTGATGTTTACCAATAATACATATCTCTTGTATATTCCTAAATTATAAACTGGGTTGTTCGAGCCCTGAATGGCTGACATACTACGGGTATGACAAAACATTTATTTTTACTGCTCTAATTACGTTGGTAACCCGTTTATAATAGCAATAAGGCACCTCGGGGGTTTGTGGTGTATGGCCAATATACCAAGGCTAGGGGCTGTGTCTAGGCACTCAGCGATGCGTCACACATAAGAACAGCCTTTAGTTGTGGTATATTGGCCATATATCACACCCCCTTGTGCCTTACTGCTTAAGAATACACACACTTACATTTTTCATAACAGTCCAAATCGATCACCATAGGGCCGTTCCATATGATTTCAATCACCTAAAATCAGATTTTCACAAATGTTGGAGCTTAAACCCTTACATCTGAAGTGTTTGTGTTGTGCCCGTTATTGGTTGAGACACAGTATACTCTTGAATACAGGGTAAAAGTGAAAAAGATTGAAATCATATGGAACAACCCCATAAGAAGACAAATCTACAACTCTTATCTGTTTTAAATATAATTCAGTCATTTAGCAGATGCTTGTAACCAGAACAAAACATTTTTTGGGGGGGGATAAGACAGAAGTCTTATTTAACATACTATTTGAAGAGGTAGGGTTCAAACCTTTTCGCAAGATGGGTAGGGACTCTGCTGACCTAGCATCAGGGGGAAGCTGGCTCCACCATTGGGGTGCCAGGACAGAGAAGCGCTTTGACTGGGCTGAGCAGGGGCTGACCACCCATAGGGGGTGGGTGGACCAAGAGACCTGGGCCTGGTTTCCCAAAAGCATCTTAATGCTAAGTTTATCGTTAGGACCTCCGTAGGAGCAATGTTAAACAAGTGATGTATAAAAAGACGCTTCAAACGAAAATATAAACAGTAAGCTATAGACTCGTGTTCAATCATTTTATTTATATTCTGCTACTTGTTGGCTACTGTCTGCAAGTCTCAATATATTTCATGTGTAGTCCAACATGTGGGCAACGATGTGACAAATTGGTGATTTAGTGCATTTTTATAGGGTGAGCATTAGAATAAGCCACCTCGATATTTGCAGCCGTAGGTGGTAATATCTTTCTAGTAGCTGTTCTGTCGTCAAGTATTGTGAAATAATTATAATGTTAAGGTAAGATTTGAGTGGAGAAAGCTGATCCGAGAGCAGCACTCCCTTTCTTTTGATCATATCAGTATCAACAAACACTAACAACGCATTTAGCGATCGTTCTCTCTGCATGGTGTTTTGGGAAACGCATGTTATATCTTTGGCCTTTGTAAGAAAGATGCAACAAGAACTACTGCTATCATGAAACCGGGCCCAGAGGTGTTCTCTGCGATTTACAATACCGTTCTCTCTGAAGAGTTCACTGCCAAGCCCTCAAGTCTATACACACACCTGACCCTGGTTCTCTTTGAAAGTCTGTGTGGAGCCCTCCTCGCTCTCCTCCATGGGGCTGCGGATGCGCAGGAAGGACAGGCCAAACTGAGAGCGCTTGTTAAAAGGCTGGGTGCAGGTTACTCTCACCCGGTCCCAGCTGTCCTCTGCACCTTCTGACAGGAAATCACCTGGGGGGTGGGGTCAATTGTTTTGTCTAAAGTAGGGTTACTAAAGAAGCATCTTCGGACACTGATTCTCAATCCCTTCATCTATATTGCATGACGTATCAGTCCTACTATTGTCATAGGGCTGAGATCCATCCAGTATATCTGGTCTCACCTTTCTTGAACATTCTCACTCCTGTCAGCCCAGTGCCCTGTCGCGATTCTGCTGGACTCATCAGTGTTGCTGTTGGCAACAGGGTGATATAGGGCTGGTCCAGGGGCCAAGAGGACCGGCCGACATCAATCTGAATGAACGCAGATCCACAGTTCCCTACAAATTACACAGCAAGTTGGGAAACAGTCATTAAATTATATGGAACATCAAAACAAAAGGATAACAGTGTCCCATTGTGTGTTTACTACAATACATAAACTTCATTGTCAATCTTGATGAGCCTTACCCACATCGATGTATCCAAAGTATGAGGCTCGCTCCAGCTGCAGTTCTGCTCTGAGGACTCCACTTCGGTCTTGGGGGTTGCACAGCCACGACCTGCTGTCTCCACCCACAACGCATAGGTTCTCCACACAGTTCTTGGGGTCCTGCACCATTTCAATACAATTAGCTAGGAGCTACATGTATAGCTATTGATGCAACCCATGTGACATGGCTACATACGCTGTCCAGTAGTTGAACCTTCCTCATCATGCCAAATGCATTTGGTTAATGCTAGCTGCCTAGATAATTTAACTACCTAACGTTATTGAGCTTCTAACTATAGTTAGCTAGCTACTCATTGCTAGCTAGCCCTAGTCTACTTGCAGTAAGCTAAGATAGTTGACAGTTAAATACACGAACTTACCTGTGACGTGAATGAAACGACGTGTTTAATTTTCACTGGGGCCATATTAATGTCAAATTAATTAGCTGAATGTTTATGTGAAATCCAAGAGACCATCAGCTGAACCGTTTGTTACTCGTACTTTTTCCCCGCCACCAGAAAACAACCACTGCTGTGAGTGTTGCCAAACGGAAAAGGAACTTGCGTGCAGTGTTTATGGCCCTCCGGTTTTCCAACCCGGAAATGGCATGCGCTAGGAATTGACAGCACTCCCGAAGATGGCGGGGGTGTTTGAGGTGGAGGTTGATGGTGTAGAACACGATCATGGACTTGGACACCACGATGAACCAAATCAGGTTAGGGTGTTACCGTTGTAGAATCAGGAAAAAAACGAATTGCGTGAATTGTAAAGTGCGCACGTTGCTGCCAATATGGAATAGACTTGCCTCTTCCACCGGCGAGTAAGCGTCATGCGGTGTTAGTTTTATCTAACATCTCAGTTGTCTTCCCATTTTAGCCAGACAGGTAGGCTATCATTGAGTGCATTAGGAAACCAAGTATATATCCAATCATAGTGCAGTCAGCTAAGACAAATGTACAAGGACCATCATCACGCCCTGGGTGGGTATAATTTATGGAACGTTCCAACAGGAATCTGTTCCATAAACTAAGTAAATAACAAGGTTGCCAACAAACAACACATACAAAGTTGTTTCGCGGCAGAATATGATACCGGGTAGGAGTGGGCTATTACATTAAGGCTTTCACTCATCACGTTTATTCGGAAAAATGTCTGTCCTCACTCTGGTAGCCAATGAACAAACATTAAGAATAAGCTACTTGGTGAGTTGATGCTTATTCGTTAGCTAGATGAATTTATCATGCTCCTTTGTATGCGTTGTTTGTTGGCAACCTTATACTTTACGAAGTATTCGGAACATATTCCTGTTGTAACGTAACACATTATACCCACCATCAGGCCCTTGCCTTGTACTGTACGTGGTAGTTAACGCTAGCTAGCTAGGTAGCCACAGATAGTTAAATGGATAATTCTGGTTTACCTGCCCCAAATTCGCTGCTTTTACTTGACAACCCATTTTTGTCATATTACGACAGCAATTGAGTCAATGATGTAGCAACGTTAGGGTTGTCACGAAACCAGTGTCGCGATAGCATATTTTCCATGACGCATAAAGGAATACACAAAGCAGACCAAACTCTTTGGTCCTTTAAAATAACAATTCTGTATGTCAAATATTGTGTGTTATAGTTTGGAAAAGAAACATGTGATTCTGGGTGACACACAAGGCTGCTTGTTTCCAACATTAGGACTGCTTTCCTCAGGAAATGTAGTAGTTTGTTTCATGGCCAAGATACCACTGAGTATTGCATACTAGTATCGTGACAACCCTATTTTAGATGGCATGTCATACAATGTGGCAGACTGAGTCACAGGTCATATCCTGGCAGCTCGATCTCTCTAATCAATGCTTTGTACCAAAGGCCAATTTCTTTCACAATTTAGCACTAATGGACAGAAACTGTGCATGTTCTCTTTGTTGGACAGCAGTGTTCATTTCTTTTAGTGTTCACGTCTGTCCACTATCAACAGCCTCCCAATTCAGATAATCACTGATCAGATCACAGACAGTTTTGTTAACATGGCCATTTTTTTAATGCATGCAATCATTGTATTTAGTAGATTAATTGTGACAGTTTATTTACAAGGTTCTAAATGAATGTATGTTCATGTATGTAGAACATTACTAATGGAGTTAGAAGCCTTTGGAACTGTTGTGATTGTCTGGCTTGTTCTGACTTCAGGTCGACCTATCCCATCTGTCACCGGAGGAGAAGTTGAGGTCAGTCTCAAAACACAATTATTTATTCTGGCTGCAAATTAGATTTGTGTCACACTTTAAATCACAAAAGTCAAGTGAAGTTAAACATGATAAACTAAGGGCTCTAAAGTATATCAACAATGTTTCCTTCCAATGAAAACTGGTAATGTGTTACGAATATGTCGTTTTATAAGAATCTATCCAGATACCCAGGCCTGAGCAGTAGGTTGATTGTTGTGTGTGTGTCTATACTGTAGGTTGGAGCATGCCAGGATGCATGTGAAACACAAGGGCCATGAGGCCATGCACGCTGAGATGGTGCTTATCCTCATTGTCACCCTGGTCATCGCCCAGCTGGTCCTTGTGCAATGGAAACAGAGGCACCCCAAGTCCTACAATGTAAAATAATCTCACTCTCTCTCACACACATACACACTGCACAGTCATGCTCACGCAGACACAAACACATGCTCTCTTATGGGCAGAAAGAGGGAATAGACAGCATGCCTGCAGGCAAATCATACAAATCTCACTTCACATACTGTATAGACAAACTGTCCACATACTAGTTCCTTCCACTGTACACAGTCTGGTTCTCAGTGTTATTCAGTCTCAAATTTACCCAAGTGTGTCTGTACTTTAAAATGTGTGTTCTTTTTTATTTTTGTAGCTGGTGACTCTGTTCCAGATGTGGGTGGTTCCTCTGTACTTCACCACCAAGCTTCACTGGTGGAGGTTTCTGGTCACGTGGTTCATCTTCTCTGTGGTCACTGCATACGTTACCTACCGGGCCACACGCAAGCACCTGGAGTGCACCACGCCCAGGTAAGGCCCCATACACAAGCCCAGGTAGTGTCTACACACATCCATATAACACCTCATATATGAGGCGGCAGAGCCTAGTGGTTTGGAGTGTTGGGCCAGTAATCAAAAGGTAGCTGATTCAAAACCCTGAGCCGACAAGGTGAAAATGGTGTCCATGTGCCGTTAAGCAAGGCACTTAACCCTAATTGGTCCAGGGTTGCCGTCCAATAATGGCTGATACTTTGCTCTGACCCACTCTTCGAGGGTGTGTCAGGGGGAGTGGGATATGCAAAAAAAACACATTTGCACTTGTACACGTGTGAAATGGGAGAAATGTAAGCACCCACCTAATTATTTTATACCGAATGCCTAGGTGATGCATGATAGAATAGTCATGGTAAGAGGGCCACCAATCCAAAGCCCCAAATCTAACCTGCCATGCAGCCAGTGCTGCTCTAGGCAAAATACTGATCTATGTTTCTTCACATTACCTCTGCCAGTTAGCTGAAATATGTCTGAATGTTCCCTTGTATTTCTGTGGACAGGCTGGTCTACAAATGGTTCCTCCTCCTCTACAAGATCAGCTATGGCACAGGGATAGTGGGCTACACTGTTGTCATGTTTACACTGTTTGGCATCAACTTGATATTTAGGTATGTTCTGGTTATTTCTAGGCACAATTGTGTATTTATGGACAATACCAGTGGTTTACAAGGATCGTGCTTGTGTAGTTAGTAACTTTCTCTCAAAAACCTTCAAATAAGTTTAGATTTTCAGAGGAGGTGCCAGAGCTTCTTTGAGAAGTAGTAACATGTCGATCATGCTAATAGTATTGATGATGCTTTTGGTTGACTTTGTTTCCAGAATAAAGCCAGAGGACGCAATGGATTTTGGCGTGTCCTTACTGTTCTATGGTCTGTACTATGGCGTCCTGGGTAGGGACTTTGCCGAAATGTGTGCAGACTTCATGGCATCGACAGTGGGGGTGAGTACACAAGTTCTCGTTTTTTTGTTTTGTTGTCAAGGCTGTGTATCTGGCCAGCCACGTTATATTGTGTCCCTGACTTCTCTAGTTCTACAGTGCGTCTGGAATGCCCACCAAGCACCTCTCAGACAGTATCTGCGCTGTGTGTGGCCAGCCCATACTGGTTGATGTCAGCGACGAGGGAATCATCGAGAACACATACAGACTATCCTGCAACCATGTGTATTCTTTTTCATCTAAGAAAAATGCTCTGGATAAATATGAACAAATTTTGACCTAATTTGAATAACACACAGGAGCATGATGTGGTAGAACTGATTTATCTGTTGCATAAAAGCCGTAACTGGCAGTCAGTCAGACGTGGAAAACAGGTGGTTTACGCACACGAACACCAAAGGGAAATGGACCAAACAAACGTGTGCATGAACTTTATCTCTGACATGTGACTGTTGTTCGCATGACTCAATAACACTACCATGAGCCCGTCTCACTTCCTGTTTCTGTAAATAATGTTGCCTTATGTCATCTCCTGTATTGGCTGCCTGTACTAGACTTCCATGAGGTGTAATGTCACATGTTTCATGGCATTTGTGTGAACTATGTTCACATTTGGAGGACATCAGATTTGAATAGCTTACTGGTGATGTTGCTGATATGTTTATTACAGTGTGCCACAGGGAAGTATGAATTAACTTTCCAGTATGCCCTTACGCTATGCCTACAGCATTTGACCCAATTTCACCTAATGTTTCATATTTGGCCTCATTTTGTAGTTATTCTAATGTTTTTAGGGTTGAATACATGATTTCTGTATTTTGAAAGTTATATATCTTAACTTGATTGCTGACAAGCAAAACATTTTGGGACTATGTCAACAATGGGCTACTGAAACAAATACCAAACTATCGTTTTTGGGTGGAATTTTCCCTTAACTCTCTCTGCCTCAGATTCCATGAATTCTGCATACGAGGATGGTGCATCGTGGGAAAGAAGCAGATATGCCCGTACTGCAAAGAGAAGGTGGACCTGAAAAGGATGTTCAGTAACCCGTATCCTTTACTCTTCTGCTCTCATATGACATGTTTGTGTGTTTTTAAAATTTTGTTTTCACTTTTATTTATATAGGTAAGTCAATTAAGAACAAATTCTTCTTTACAATGATGACCTGTCAGGGAGCGAGCACAGCACATATAACACACAGGTTAAGTAATATCCTACAAACAGTCAAAAATACACAATGCACAGCCAATAAAACATTCAGTAATAGGCAGCATTTAAGAGGCAGGGGGAAAATCGGCATGCAATTATCAGTTAAAATCTGTGTGCTTGTCTACTTAATATTCTCATCTCTTGTAGTGTGTCTTGGTGTGTTACTGTTTTGTGTCGTGTGTCTTTAAGATTCAGATGGTCTCACTCATTGTTTCACCCACTCTCTCTCTGTTTGTCAGCATGACTGGAATTCGCACAGTCCAAAGCACAAGATGGCAAATGTTGAGGCCGGGTTATTTTGCTTGGCTGTGATGGGAATAGGTTGTTTCCTGTAAATGCTTCAGAATTGGAGCATTTATACAGTGATGTTGTTCATGGGACTTTTGAGCCACATTGATATGTAAACACAAACTGGAACAGGATATTATAGGGAAGGGACCTCGGGTGAAGTCCTCTGAAAACAAGATTAGCCATTGTCGGATAGTTGTGGCTTTGTCTTCATGGATACCTTTCATAAAGTAGTTCCAGTTCCTATTTTGCTGCTGTAAAAACTCAACAGATGCAGCTGTCTGCCATTTCTGATTTAGGGGAAAGGGTTTCCTTTGCAACCACTCAATACATAAATCCTTTCTTGACCAACACCGCATACATACCGCATTTAATTTCACACAATTTCTACTAAATAACACCATAGAGCAGGGGTTCTAAAACTTTTTCAGCCTGGGACCCAAATGAGAAATTCTGTGTTTTCCTGTGTCCCAAGCTCATGAAAACATGCCCCTTTTTGGGGGCCCAAAGCGAGATTTGTGCCCCCTAGGGGTATCCGTGGTGATCAGGGCCCCTGGGCACATGCCTGGTTGGTATTCGGCCATGATTAGTACAAGTTTATTTAGTCTAGCCAGCTAACTTACCAATCTAAAAATTGTGAGTTACTGACATGGCAAGAGAGAAACTGCTGATGCACAACCAAATTTTGAAATTGCACCTTGTGTATTCAACTGTTCTAACTCTTAACAGTAAGTTGAGACCCTGACTGAGTCCCCCCCCAATTTATTTTAATTTTTATATATCAATAATTTTTTACTTTGACATGTCGCGGCCCACCATTTAACATGTCTGAGACTATACTTTTAGAAAGGCTGCCCTAGAGCAGAGTTGTTCATTGATGTTAAGAAATGGCTCTTTGTCATCCAGTGCATTCGGGAAGGATTCAGACCCTTTGACTTTTTCATTACCCTTTACTTAGTACTTTCTTGAAGCACCTTTTGGCAGCGATTACAGCCTCGAGTCTCCTTGGGTATGACACTATACGCTTGGCACACCTGTAATAGAGAAGTTTATCCTATTCTTCTCTGAAGATCCTCTCAAGCTCTGTCATGTTGGATGGGGAGCGTCGCTGCACAACTATTATCAGGTCTCTCCAGTGCTGTTCGATCGGTTTCAAGTCCAGGCTCTGGTTGGGCCATTCAAGGACATTCAGGGACATGTCCCGAAGCCACTCCTGCATTGTCTTGGCTGTGTGCTTAGGGTCTTTGTCCTGTTGGAAGGTGAAACTTCTCCTCAGTCTAAGAACCTGCTCCAGAGTGCTCAGGACTTCATCAAGGATCTCTGTACTTTGCTCTGTTCATCTTTCCCTTCATCCTTACTAGTCTCCCAGTCACTGCCACTGAAAAACATCCCCCCAGCATGATGCTGCCTCTACCATGCTTCACCGTAGGGATGGTGCCAGGTTTCCTCCAGATGTGACACTTGGCGTTCAGGCCAAAGAGTTCAATCTAGGTTTCATCAGACCAGAGAATCTTGTTTCTCATGTTCTGAGTCCTTTAGGTACCTTTTGGCAAACTCTAAGTGGGCTGTCGTTCCTTTTACTCAGGAGTGGCTTCTATCTGGCCACTCAACCATAAATGCCTGATTGCTGGAGTGCTGCAGAGATGGTTGTCCTTCTGAAAGGTTCTCCCATCTCCACAGAGGAACTCTAGAGCTATGTCAGAGTCTCCAGCAGGTTGTTAGTCACCTCCCTGACCAAGGCCCTTCTCCCCCGATTGCTCAGTTTGGCTGGGCGGCCAGCTTTAGGAAGAGTCTTAGTGGTTTCAAACTTCTTCCATTTAAGAATGATGGAGACCACTGTGTTCTTGGGGTCCTTTGATGCTGTAGACATGTTTTTGTACCCTTCTCCAGATCTGTGCCTCGACACAATCCTGTCTCGAAGCTGTACAGACAGTTCCTTTTGGGTTTTTCTCTGACATGCACTGTCAACTGTGGGACCCTATATAGACAGGTGTGTGCCTTTCCAAATCATGTACAATCAATTGAATTTACCACAGGTCGACTCCAATTAAGTTGTAGAAACATGTTTCAATTTCGAGTCTCATAGCTAAGGGTCTGAATACTTACGCATTTAAAAATGTGTTTTCACCGTGTCATTATGGGGTATTGTGTGTAGATTGATGAGGAGAAATGTATTTAATCCGTTTTAGAATAAGGCTGTAATTGAACAAAATGTGGAAAAAGGGAAGAGGTCTGAATACTTTCTGAATGCACTGTATGTATTGGGAAGATGTTATCCATTCCCCAATATCCAGCCTGATTCTAGTAGCGTCCTGAAGGATCTATAATAATCATATTGTCACAGGCTGGATGTGTTTTATTACAACTCTAAATGAATTGCTTAGTTAAGGTTTGGTTGGGTCAGATTGGTTGGAATCAGGGGTGGGGTAGTCACTTAATTATCTGCCTCCTTGACCCATCATCTGAAGCTGGGAGAGGCCACATGTCATGTACGGACAACTCCTGGACTGGCTCCGCTACCTTGTCGCTTGGCAACCAGTAATCATTGGACTTGTGCAAGGCATCAACTACATCCTGGGGCTGGAGTGACCTGGGAGAGTGGGGAAGGACACACAAGCCATATGGAGATGGTAGATGATGCACTGGCCTGACTAGCAGGCCTCACCATGGACTTATAAGAACATCTATTATAAACTGTGTCTGTACATGTACTATTTGTATATATGTATAGGCACATAGTATTTGTATTTAAGATGTTTTAGAATTTGACTAGTAACCTGGGTTTGGATATCCTTTTATTGTATTTTTGTTTTAGTCAATCAAAACGCTTTTAAACAAATGCAGTGTACATTTCATTGCTTAGTAAAATGGTCCTCAGTTTTTTGGAGATGCTTTTCAAAAGTAATTTGTCTTAACTTTTGGTTCTACGATAATGAGTGGCTGACACGGCCCAGATACGTGAGTGGAGCGTTGTAGAATGCCAGTCTTCGTTTTGTGTGTTAAATATGTACCTTTTGTTAGTGGAGGTCCTGGTTGAATGTGGCTGCTGGGGTGAGGGTTTCTAGTCTCTCAGGGCTCAAGACAGTGTGTCCTATCCTACTACAGACTTCATCTCTTTAAGAGGGGAACTACAATATGTCCCCCTCACGCCTCCCTCAGACAGCTGCTCGTGTCTGTGTTCAGCCCAGATGACTCTCAAGGAATAGGTACCGTAAAAGACTATGCAAAAAGGTGAATATAATTTGATCATTTTGGTTGTCTAACTTTTTTGTCATGTTTTTGTTCTTTTGATTGTCTGTTATTAAACGTGACACAGTCAAGATCAGGTGTAGACATGACTTAATTCAGACCAGATCCACTAGTATAGACCCTTCATGACCTGGGGGATTTTGTGTATCATTTCCAGAATATTATACTTCCTGTTCCGTTAAGATGCAGTATAGTTCTCGTCATATGAGGAAACATACCAGACTGATGCCAGTCATGCCACCCTGGACTAGGAGTGAGTGTGGCCATTGAAATATGACGTTCTTCTTTTAGACTGCTCTTGTGAAGAATACAGGTAAGCAGTGAAAGTATGTGTATTTCACCACAATATTTCACATTTCTTATATGATTCATATCCATGTGTTAAATGAGTCGCACTAAAGTCATATGGTAGAGGGTATATTACACTTGAGAATTGTGACCTGCATATATCAATAACTTTTGAGGTCAAAATGTCTAACTAATTTAATCTTGATTTGTGTCTGACATAAATATGCTAAATAACTTGATAGGGAATTTCCTTGTGTGTTCTTGGTCAGCGTGGGTGAGTTAAGAGGAAGTAACTGTGCATATATAGTAAGTAAATGAGATGGTGTTGTTACAACTAGCTTTGTTGACCAACTCGCACAGTAGTCGGACAGAAGCAAGTATGCAGTTGACGATTCTTCTCCTAGGTAAGAGATCCTCTAACATTCTCACACACACGTTCACTGATGTATGGGAATGTGGATGTTTCTGCTGCATATGTATTTACATTTCTGTGTGTATGTGCCTGTGTTACACAATGGCTGAGGGTGTGCTCCATCTCTTCTACAGCCTTCATGGGGTTTTTTGGGGTCCTGCGCTCAGAGGCCACTGCAGGTGTGTGTGTGTCTGTCTATCTTCCTGCATACAACATTTTTTTAATGTTTCAAAGTGTCTCTAACTTCAGTTGATATTGTCCAGATCCCACAGAGGTGCCGTCTCCCAGAATCCTCCAGCCCCATAGGTCCAAAATAAGAGCTGTTCCAGGTAAACAATTCTGCCATCTCAGTTTATTTGTATTTTTTTATTTTTCATGAGTGGCTTATCAATCATGGATACTCTTGAGTGTTTAAACTCAAAGATGACCTGGTCTTTACCTCCAGTGTTCCTGGTTGCTGGGTGTGCGGTCAGATAATTCTATTCTGGTGTTGGTTAGGTACCACCGTTTTTAACAAACAGGATGTGTTTGTCATACACAGGAGAGCAGTTGATTATTGAATGTAAAGCAGACCCAGGCCTTCCTGATGACTTTACCCATGTCTACTGGCTGGTCAACAGAACCTTCCCAGAGGTAGCCTTCACTGATGGCAGAGTATCAGAAACAGAGGAGTAAGTACTGGGGGTTGTCTTCACATACTTTATTGGAAGCTTTTGAAATCCACACTAAACCATGTCCCTTAATTTCTTCTCTTTTAATGATGCTGTTAATACTGTACTGCTGTTTGTATATTTGAACCACACATGTAGAGTAGGCAAACTCCACAGTGTGAGTTCTGTTGAGATGTTATACTGTGGCTGGAGAGTTGGCTAAGAATTGTAAATGTGGTGGTTTCAGATCAGCATCAGAGGACGGCAGGGTGATCCAGAGGAGTCTGGTGTTAAAGAACGTGACTGCAGAGGATTTTAAGTCCACTTTCACCTGTGTAATAAGTAGCCTAGCTGGGCTTGACAGAAGGACTGTCACACTGATGCCCAATCACAAGGCTAGTTTTCCCTCACTACCTCACGTCCTCTCCCTTCGTCCTTCACTCACTCCCAACTCAAAACACCAGGGGAAACCGAGAAAGGAATTTAAGAAGAAACCTAGAAAAAAGGATCAGGGGAAAAAAACAAAACCACGCTAGCAGGAAATGAGGTTAGATGGATTGTCTTAGTCCAGTACTGAACCCTTGTGTGGGTTAATGATACAGTTTAATTATTTTTTTTCAACCTGAGACTCATTGTTCTTGGCACATTTTCTATGAACAACATGTAAAATAACACTTTCATTGAGTGCACACTGCACCCCCCTACACATTTATATTACATATGTGGTGTTCGATTCACTGGACCCGAGAGTAATAAAAGTGCCTGTCTCCCTGCCTGTCTCCCACTCTTTACCCTTTGTAGTGTGTGAAACGACACAATGTCTTGTGGGAACCTCCACAATGTTATTTGAATATATTATTTTTTTAAATGCTGTATTTTCCCACACTACCCCAGCCAGGTGCAAGTTGGGGGAGGAACACAACAAATAATTAGCTTTATATGTGTGGCTCCTTACCACAATCAAACAGAAAATTGTGAAAGAAATTGTGAAGTTGAATAGTCTTGCCCAAGGAATGAGCCACCCAGCATGGCTGCTAGTGTGATAAGGATGCAACCAGGGCCAACACGAATGGCGGTTACTCATGTGCAGTGGCGACTCGTCATTCAGGGTAGGTTAGGCAGAGCCCCACCTGTTTTGAGCCACACATTTTAAGAAAAAAAAAGTTGTCAGTTTGCACACAATGTACAAAATATATAGAATTGAGTTAATAAAGCCGCTAACAAACAAGGTCTCTTTTTTAAAACGTTTTTTTTTTAGTAGGGCAGCTCCAAAATGCAGGAGTTTCAGGCTAGCTCAGTACTTTCTGTGTTGGTGGGGCAAGCCAGCAGAAAATATGGAGAGCGTTGTGCCGTGATTGGTCAGTGTTCTGTCACTCATGGGGACACTACACTACGTCACTGCCAAGTCTAAGGGTAGAGCTAGAAAATTCAAGCCGCTTGGGTGCTGCCATAGAGTTACGTTAGAAGTGAAGGCTCAAGGTCATTGGCCACAGATAAAATGACGTCAAATCACGTTATATCTTTGATTGGACTGATCATGTCAACATCGTACTTTCAAAATCTTAGCTAGCAGTCATCATAAATCAAGTTGACAATCTACTGGCAAATCCTTTCTAATCTGTCATATGAAGAGAAATAATGAAGAGAAATTATACATAAAACCTATCCGTGCTCATTGGCCATTGGACATAAACATTACAACAAGTTGGAAATTGCAAATTAGACAATGAGTGGTTTGGAAGGAATCAGTGGCTAACTGGAAGCATTGCAATGCAATCAATTGCCTGCTATTCAGTGGAGTGGCGGTGTGGGTCTCTTTTCCTTGTTTAAAATGATAAACATTCGACATTGGCCAGACTGTCAATTAAGCATTATTTGTACCACGCTCAAAACAACTTAACTCAGAACTGCAAAATCTGACTTTAGTGAGTTCAAGACAACTGGAAACTTGCGAAAAACAAGATACGACCAGGAAAATACGTTTTGAACTTTCATCCAACTCAGAATTGTAAATCCGGAACTCAGGCCTTTCTAGAGCACCGACCTAAAGATCATTGACGTCATCATGATTTTTCAGAGTTACCAGTTGTCTTGAAAGCACCATAAATCCAGAGAATGACAGACTTTGATGACCGAATTCGCCCACGAAGGACCGCCGCACCATCTTCCTGTTCAAGGGAGCACAGCACAACAAGGTGAATCCAAAAATGTATTGTATGCTGCTGCATAAATGATGTAATATGTATGGGAGATCTGTATACTGTAGCTAAGAAAGTAATACTAAGTGTATGTTGTGTATTAAGCTGTTAGTAGCCCATGTGCCTCACCCTAATCATTTGGTCTATTTTCACCTCTTAATTTCGCGTACTGTTCTGACTTGGTGGTTTACATGTAGCCTATAACCTGTTTTTGAGAAATGTAATCATTGAATATTGTTGAGGTTTCATTGTCTGCTTATATGCCCCCTTTATTTATCCTACGGTTCTGACTTGGTGTACAGGGAGAAAGAACACTAAGAACAGCCCATGTTCTGAATTCTGTCGCTGTACATTTCAAAAGTGCTAAACAAATAGTTCTATTGACTACGTCCGTCCTAGCTCAGTCATTAATACCAATCGAAATTACAGATGGCCTCTTATCCGCTTGTCGTCCTCTTATGCCATAGTTTGTACATCTCAATTGTCATGAGAAACCACATTTGTTTAAGCAAGTCAGCCATATCAGCTATGTTTTTTTTAAAGGCAGTAAATGAGGCTGAATTAACTGTTTCACTGCCAGACAAGTCTCCGCTGATAGCCAGGTGTAATAGTGGTAAGGTGTTGGGACAGCTTTATGTAGGCCCTAACAGTTTGTGGGCACCGTTTGTCACCGTTATAGTGCAATTAATGTATTATTTAGTGTTGTGGCTTTGCTGGCATGCATCCCACTTTTTTCTTGCCCCACCAAGATTTACATGCTAAAATCGCCACTGCTCATGTGCAGGACAAAGTCTTCTTTTGAACTGTTCATCCCAGACACCATCCAGAAAATCATTCTGGACTGCACTGATTTGGAGGGAAGGTGTGTTTTTGGAGTGAGATTGACCAAATGAGGAATCCCTATGGGATGCAGAAACTGTCAGGGAACTTTTACCTACAATATTTCTGGAGGAAGAAAGTCAACAATCTGGTCAATCTGTTGATGAGCAGCTTAGGGGCCGGCCTCTTCCAGTTTGGAAATCTTAGAATCAAGATTTGGGCTGCCTGTGATGCACATTTTAAATGTAGGGGGGAGGGGTGGACAATTTAGACAAGCTATTAGAGGCCCACAATAGAATACATTTCTTAGCAAAGTATGTAATAGTCATAAGCAAATTTTCTCTGTCAGGATCAAGAACAAAGTCCTGCTGGGCATTAAGAAGATAGATACACGGGGTCATATCAAACTGTACCTCTAGTATTTTCTGTGCAGCAGTATGTACAGATTGCCAGAATCTGGCAATCTCCCTACAGCTCCAAAATACATGCATATAGGTTCCACTTTCAGAGGTACATCTTTTACAGTTAGGAGACATATCTGTTTTCATTCTATGGAGTCTCAAAGGAGTATAATAAAATTTGTAATTAGATTCTTTCATTTTTACACTGGTAGAGGAGCAGTATACCCTGTCGCAAACCTCAGCCCATAACTCATCACTGATAGTCAGACCAAGGTCATTTTCCCAGATTATTTTCAAAGGAGTAAAGGATTTCTCAGAAAGGAGTCTATAGATGTAAGATATTTTAATAAAAATTTGTAATTAGATCCATTTTTACACTGGTAGAGGAGCAGTATACCCTGTCGCAAACCTCAGCCCATAACTCATCACTGATAGTCAGACCAAGGTCATTTTCCCAGATTATTTTCAAAGGAGTGCACCAGGCTATCCATACATTTTAAAACAAGAAAATGGTGCTGTCTGCTTTGCTTAATATAAGGAATTACCTTTAATGGATTGTGCTGTGACAAGAAGGGTTTCAACTTCATTCAACTGAGTTCTAAACCTCCTCTTGGAGGTAAATGAGGAAATTACATGTCTAATTTGAAGATATTTTAAAAAATGGGATCTTGGCACATCGAATTCACTGCAGAGCTCTTGACAGGATTTCAGTGTAGTGGTTTTTTGATTAAATAGGTCTGAAAAGGTCCTGATTCCTAGAGTATGCCAAAGATTAAAGTTGGCATCCCTCAGGGCTTTTGGCAAGTCTGGGTTGCCTACTATAGGCGAGTGAGAACATATTTGGGAGGAAATGCCCCAAATGTTTTTTAAATGAACTCAGTTGGGATCTCAACTTGCTGTGAGTTAGAATAGTAGAATACACAAGGTGCCAGGGTTGGGGTCAATTCCATTTCAATTCAGGAAATACAATGAAATTCCAACTCCAATTATCTTCTAATGCTTTTCAATGAGGAAAATGTGGATTTGGGTTTACTTTCTGAATTTAAATGTAATTGACCCAACCCTGCAAGGTGCAATTTTGAAATTTGGTTGTGCATCTGAAATGTCACTTAATTAGATTGGTAAGTAAGTCTAGCCAGCTATCTAAAGATGTAGTAATCATGGTCAAATTACCATCCAGGGGCCCCCATTGATTTTGTTAGTAATTCTCACTCAGGTATCATATTCAAAAACTGCTAACATTTCTCTGGACAGCATGGCAAAATGTGTAGAATTGCCGAAAACTTGCTTTAAAACTGCAACATTTGCTGTAAGCCCCATGGAAAAATGTGTATAATTACAGGAAATTAAATGGTTTCTCTTCCTTGTCGAGGGGTCCACTAAAATGTTTGGCCCGCAAAAGGCTTGGGGCTGGCTCTGACTGCATGTGTGGGTACAGAGACCTGTGCGCCACTGCGGCCTGTCGTGAGTTAGGAATTTGTGACCCCCCCCACCCCCATCAGTTGCACATACCTGGTGTAAAACATCATCACAATGTTATATTAAGTATACAGTCAATACATGTGACTGCCTATGAATGTAATTTGTCACACATCCCTTTCACTCTTCTGTGTCTCAGTAGTATAGTAGTGTAATGCTACTGCCACCTCGTGGCTACTTCTCATGACATATTTCCACAATACTACCACAGTTGAGTAGTTACAAAGCAACCCTGAAGTAATCCATATCTTTCTTCCCCAATTCCCTTATAAAAGTTTGTCTAACTATACAACCCATATTTCAAACCTAATATATACATCTTTATAAATACTGTAGTCAGTCATTGGTTCTTCACAGAGTTTGAGTGGCTGCGTCTGGGAGCTTCAGCACCAACACCAAGCTCGTCCAGGCAGCACTGCAGGTTGGCGTTCCTGTCAGGGTAGTGGTTCTCTTTAATCTTCTTCCTGATAATGGCGGCCGTCTCCTCAGAGGCCGATGAGCATTTGTTCTTATCGGGTAGGAAGCGTTGTAGCAGCTCCTGATTGGCTGTCTGGGCCATGCCCAACAGGAAGCGCAGGAAGACATCCAGGTTTCCATCTGGGCTCTGTAAGCTTCTCTCTATAGCACTGCGGTGCATGTCCAGCAGCCCGGGGTCCTTGAACATGCGTGAGAACTTGCTATTCCGTGGCTGCTGCAGGACGTTCTGCCCCGTACACCTCCAGGTGAGGAACACGTAGAGGGCAGCCAGGTATTCTTGGATGGTGGGGTGGATGAAAGTCTGGATCCTCTCCTGGTACATGACAAACTGCTCGATCAGGAACTCAATGCACAGGCCACTATTGGTGACAGCCTCAGCGACATCCACGCCGCAGTCCTTCCAGGTGGCCTTGCCAATGACCATCTGGTTTTTCTCTAGCATTGTAAAGGCTAGTTTGCCCAGATTAATCAGGAAGTCCCTCTCCTCTTCCGGGGTGCGGGAGGCTGATCCCCTGGCACCACGCACATGCAGGTGCACCAGCAGCAGGCGAGTGTACATCAGGGTCAGCCCCTTGGGCAGCTCTGCATCCGGCCCCTTCTCCCTAAACGTGTGCTGGAAAACCTCCCGCACCACACAGCAGAACATGGGCAGATGGCACATGATGTTGAGGGTCTTGCAGGAGGTCAGGTGGGCAATCACCTTATCGGCCTGTGCTGGGTCCTGAAACCTCCTCCTGAAGTACTCTTCCTTCTGTTCGTTGGTGAAGCCACGGACCTCCAACACCTGGTGCACAGACTCTGGGGGCAGCCGACTGGAGGTGAGGGGGCGAGAGATGATCCAGAGGAGAGACGAGGGGAGCAGGTTGCCCCTAATCAGGTTGGTTACCACCACGTGCATGGCGGCTGGTTCAGTGCTGTCACACCAAGTCTCAGTGCGATGGAAGTCCAGGGAATGTGCATACTCGTCCAGCCCGTCACAGATGAACATGACCTTGCCTTCGTCGCACTCGAAGGTGGGCAACGCCTTGGTCTCGGGGTAGAGTGTGTGGACGATCTCCAGGAGGCTAATCTTCAGTTTCAGCATGAGGTTGAGCTCTTTGAAGGGCAGTGGGAACAGGAAGTAGACATGATTGTGCTTGCGCTCCTCTGCCCAGTCCATGATGAACTTCTGCACGGCCATAGACTTCCCTACCCCGGCGATGCCGTTGGTCACTATATGACTCACATGCTTCTCATAAATCACATCGGGGTCAAAGATCTGGCTACAGGTGATCCGCTTCTCTTCCTTGCGATTGGTGGACAGCTTGTCGATCTTTCTGACCTCGTGCTCGATGTTGGGCCCAGCATTGCCTCGGTCTGTTATATAGAGCTCATTAAAGATACTGTCAAAGGCCTTATGCTCTCCCTGCTGGGCAACACCCTCACACACCCAGCTGTACTTTCTCAACAGAGTGCCTCTCAGCTCATAACGCACCTCATCTGCACAGAGAGAACACAGGCATTAAAAAAGGCACAGTCTAGTATATTTCCTGTTCAATGGCCATTTAAATTCAACATTTTAGTGTATAACCCATTGGTTCTTGAAGTACTGTATAATGTATAAATAGCTCAACTATTACCCTATCATAACTCAAAGTTTACATTTGTTACTTATCGTTATTGCATGAATCAAATGAAATAAAGCCAACGTGCATACTTTTCTTGCAGAGGTCCGTGAGGTAGGCATCCAGGCGTTTGAGGCCCATGTCCTTCAGCAGGGCCTTGGTGAGCTGCAGGGCCACCTCTAGGTCATAGAACTCCAGTAGTCTATCCACCAGGTCCACCATGTCCATGCCCTGGGGAGGAGAGCTGAATGACTCTGGGTAGCGCTTCCACAGCGTGATCTTAAATGTCCTCAAATCATCCTTCCCCAGTTTCTCCAGTGTCTTCCTGATGGCCTGGGGTCCACAGAATACAATTAAAACAAGAGAAAAGCCATTCTCATCCACTACACTTAACTTTAGGGACATGCTAACATTTGTTGCTGAACATACAGTACATCACCTAGACTAGAGTGAAATGTGAGCCCACCTTGAAGGTGAAGTCTACAGTCAGGGCAGGGTGCCTCTTCTCGTCTGGGTTTTTGATCAGCTCTGGTCTTGGAGGTTCCACTGCAGGACCCTCTTCTTTAGGTGCAGCGTCTTGAGACCTGGAGAGGCGGTGGTAGATTAAATATTGCGACACATACTGGTGCATGAGCCTATCCACCGATTTGACCATTTGTAAACAAATGGACATACATGCACCAACGTTATACTCAGGAATAAATACTCAGATAAACGTATGCATAATTACACCCTAATAACACACTTCAACCGATTGCATCCTGTCTGTGCCTGATCAAACATGGATGACTTCTTACTTCCTGGTTCTGGTCTCACAGTCACTGTCCATGGAGTAGCCACTGGAGTAAGACTCTGTTCTTTCCAGCTGGACTCTAAATAGAACATCACATGGAAAATGAATTAATCATCAGCAGTAGTGAACTAGTGCTGCTTCAAGGAACCGTTCACATAATATAACTAATATGTTCACGTACTGTAGTCCTTTAACGGTCTGTGTTCCTATTTCGTGTTAATACTTTGTAAAGAAAAATGTAACGCAAGTGTATGTATTTTGTGTGTGACCAAATGCTTTTCATTTTACTGTATGTTAATGTAAGTGTATGCGTGTCTATAAATCAACATGTTTTAGTGTACCTAGTAGCAGACAGCTCAGTTTCTTCATCCAGTTCATCAGATGGCCAGAATTGTGTATCACTATTTACCGAATTGTAGCTGTGGACCGGGGGATTGAGCCCTTTCCACATCATGCCTGCCAAACACACCAAATAAACACACACACACAAACTATGAATGATTGAGGATGGGGAAAGGGACAAGCTTAATTCTGGGCACATGACATGTGCTGTGTGTTGTGGTATGGTCAGTGTCTCACCAGTGAGTAGTGTCCATGGGTCTCAGGCCATCTCCCAGGTCCAGGGAGGGTCTCCTCTCAGGCACATAGAAAGCCTCCTCTCCCTCATCAGACATAGAGATTGTACTTCTTCCGCGGCCAGACACACCCTCTCCTAAGGGAAAACTGACATCTGATAT
Source organism: Oncorhynchus gorbuscha (assembly GCF_021184085.1). NCBI lineage: Eukaryota > Metazoa > Chordata > Actinopteri > Salmoniformes > Salmonidae > Oncorhynchus > Oncorhynchus gorbuscha. The sequence goes on from NC_060174.1 coordinate 75,093,996, forward strand.
AGTTTCCCCTCCTTCATGCTCCATCGTGTCAGAGCCTCGCCCAGCCATCCTGGAGGACCTCCGGTGTACAGGTTCCGGGTCACAGTTCAAAGTCTGACGTCAATGGCTACTTGAATATTGCCAGACAGTAGACCCGTGTTGCAAGAAAATAAAAAAACACCCATACCAGTCGATCACATTTTTACCATTATCATAAGTAATACTATAACAATTACAGACTCGTTGCAACTTGCGAATAGGTCTCTCTTACCAAGAAAAAAAAGCTGAAAATATCGAAGCTTTCTGTTCCCGAGGAGAGCTTGTTTTGAAACCTCTGGCCTCCTAAATTCACCTGTTTGCCTCATTTATGGCGATTCACTTTACTAAAGCATAATGTGTACGCGTTCAAAATAAACGTAACATAACCCTAGAGCTAATAAACGGCAAATGTTCCCAGTTAAAATGCGAAATATAGACCACAGACAGGGCCGCAGTAACTTTTGACTCCGACAAACAGGAACAGTAAAGTATTATCACAGATATAACAATGAGACAGATATTTCACCCGGATGTTTAAATGTGAAGCATCCGGTTGGCATTTCCCCTCACTGCCAAATATGGTAGAGAGGAAGCCCAATGGCCGGCAGTGGGAGAAGATGGAACGAGATACATTTGGCCGATATTCTAATGATTTACTCATCGATTAAACGTTTAATCTCAATTTTTCTGTTCCCAGAACTACAATCTGTTATAGACAGAGTAGACTAAGTTTTGTGAACTTTACCCTTTGCCAAAGTTTCACAAAATTGCGTTGTTTAGAAGAAGTGCAAAGGCGAATTGAGTTATTGCACACGCGCACTTCACAGAATAGGCGTTCCCCAACGGAAATATGCAAATATTGTCTAGAACGGGCCAATAGAATCTTGCTAGTTTTGTCCACTATGGCTAATTTGTTCCCATTTGAAATGACAGGCTGTGGTATATCTTGGTTTAGTCATAAAAATCTTTGGTACTATTCTGCCAGTAGCATAACGCTGACGTCACTTTAAAAGAAAATGTTTTATGATGAAACCTTCAAAATAAAAGCCCACATTGTAATATCATCAGCTGATTAAAAATGTATTGAATGTTATATCAATGGCCACTTGTATTGTGTCTACAAGAAAACATAAGTCATTTATGAAAACAAATAAAAAATATGGTTTTAAATTATTATTATTTAAAGACCAATAATGAAAAAATACAATGTTGACACTGGTATGTTAAGTACATTGAACTGTAGAGAGACAACTTTACTACCTGTCTCAGCTAAAGGGGTGGGAAATAATTAGTAGTGTCTACTAACCAAATATGATTCGTTTTGAGGGGGCTCCACCCCCTACATAGCCCCCGATACAATACATATTGGATTGTAGAGAGAACTTTTCTACCTGTCTCAGCTAAAGTTAGGTGGGAAATACTTAGTATGATTCGTTTTTGGAGGGGGACTGTGTCATACATATCCAGTAGCAATTCTCCGCCCCCTCCCTTTAGCTGAGACTTTGCTCCCGAGTGGCGCAGCGGTCTAAGGCACTGCATCTCAGTGCTGGAGGCGTCACTACAGACCCTTGTTCGATTCCAGGCTGTATCACAACCGGCCGTGATTGGGAGTTCCATAGGGCATCGCACAATTGGCCCAGCATTGTCCGGGTTAGGGTTTGGCCGGGGTAGGCCGTCATTGTAAATAAGAATTGGTTCTTATCTGACTTGCCTGATAAAAATGTAAAAAGCTGAGACAGGTAGAAAAGTTCTCTCTACAACCCAATATGTATTTAATATATAGTGTCTTGCATTGGGTGCTATGGAAGGGGTGGAGTAAAAAGCCAGCAGCAGGTCGTGTGACACAGCCTCCCTCAAACACAAACTATATTTGGTTAGTAGAGACCCTAATGAATATTTTCCACTTTAGCTGAGACAGCTGTATTTTTCTCTCTACAACCAAATGTGTATCCCATGTACATTGCAGTGAATGGAGTGGGTTGAGTAAGGAGCACTCTGTATTAAACCCATCACTCAACACAAGAGTCCAATTTAAGTTTTTGCAGAAGTAAATGCAATATAGCAAGCAAAACACTGAAATGGTAGATTTGCAGTGGAAGAATGTGCAAAGTAGAGATAGAAATAATGGGGTGCAAAGGAGCAAAATAAATAAATAAATATAGTAGGGGGAAAGTTGTTTGGGCTAAATTATAGATGGGCTATATACAGGTGCAGTAATCTGTGAGCTGCTCTGACAGCCGGTGCTTAAAGCTAGTGAGGGAGATAAGTATTTCCAGTTTCAGAGATTTTTGTAGTTCGTTCTAGTCATTGGCAGCAGAGAACTGGAAGGAGAGGCGACCAAAGGAAGAATTGGTTTTGGGGGTAACCAGAGAGATATACCTGTTGGAGCGCGTGCTACATGTGGGTGCTGCTATGGTGACCAGCAAGCTGAGATAAGGGGGGACTTTACCTAGCAGGGTCTTGTAGATGACCTGGAGCCAGTGGGTTGGGCGATGAGTATGAAGCAAGGGCCAGCCAACGAGAGCGTACAGGTCGCAGTGGTGGGTAGTATATGGGGCTTTGGTGACGAAACGGATGGCACTGTGATAGACTGCATCCAATTTATTGGAGGCTATTTTGTAAATGACATCGCCGAAATCAAGGATCGGTAGGATGGTCAGTTTTACAAGGGTATGTTTGGTAGCATGAGTGAAGGATGCTTTGTTGCGAAATAGGAAGCCAATTCTAGATTTAACTTTGTATTGGAGATGTTTGATGTGAGTCTGGAAGGATAATTTACAGTCTAACCAGACACCTAGGTATTTGTAGTTGTCCACATATTCAAAGTCAGAACCGTCCAGAGTAGTGATGATGGATGAGCGGGCAGGTGCAGGCAGCGATCGGTTGAAGAGCATGCATTTAGTTTTACTTGTATTTAAGAGCAATTGGAGGCCACGGAAGGAGAGTTGTATGGCATTGAAGCTCGTCTGGAGGGTTGTTAACAGTGTCCAAAATGTTGTCTGAAAATGTTGTAGTTAGGGATGAAGATTTCAGAATTTTTGGTGGTCTTCCTAAGCCAGGATTCAGACACGACTAGAACATCCGGGTTGGCAGAGTGTGCTAAAGCAGTGAATAAAACAAACTTAGGGAGGAGGCTTCTAATGTTAACATGCATGAAACCAAGGCTATTACGGTTACAGAAGTCATCAAAAGAGAGCGCCTGGGGAATAGGAGTGGAGCTAGGCACCGCAGGGCCTGGATTCACCTCTACATCACCAGAGGAACAGAGGAGGAGTAGGATAAGGATACGGCTAAAAGCTATGAGAATTGGTCGTCCAGAACGTCCAGAACAGGGGGCGATAAAATAGCTTCAAGGTATAATGTACAGACAAAGGTATGGTAGGATGTGAATACAGTGGAGGTAAACATAGGTATTGAGTGATGATGAGAGAGATATTGTCTCTAGAAACATCATTGAATCCAGGTGATGTCATCGCATGTGTGGGTGGGAGTATCTGGAGCATCAGCATTTATGGGTTTGATTATAGGCTCAAAATAGCCAGAAACAAATAACTTTTTTTCTGAAACTCGTCAGTCTATTCTTGTTCTGAGAACTGAAGGCTATTCCATGAGAGAAATTGCCAAGAAACTGAAGATCTCATACAACGCTGTGTACTACTCCCTTCACAGAACAGCGCAAACTGGCTCTAACCAGAATAGAAAGAGGAGTGGGAGGCCCCGGTGCACAACTGAGCAAGAGGACAAGTACATCAGTGTCTAGTCTGAGAAACAGACGCCTCACAAGTCCTCAACTGGCAGCATCATTAAATAGTACCAGTCTCAACGTCATCAGTGAAGAGGAGACTCCATCGATATACACAATCTCATTCATACCACTGAACAAAAACATAAACCCAACATGTAAAGTGTTGGTCCCATGTTTCATGAGCTGAAATAAAATATCCAAGAAATGTTTCATACGCACAAAAAGAGTATTTTTCTCAAATGTTGTTCACAAATTTGTTCATTTTTATTTCTCAAATCCATCCACCTGACAGGTTGTTGATTAAATAGTCAGGTGCAAATTTGTTCACATCCCTATTAGTGAGTATTTCTCCTTTGCCAAGAGAATCCATCCACCTGACAGGTCTGACACATCAAGAAGCTGATTAAATAGTCAGGTGCACCTTGTGTTGGGAACAATAAAAGGACACTCTAAAATGTGCAATTTTGTCACACGACACAATGCCACAGATGTCTCAAGTTTTGTGGGAGTGTGGTATTTGCATGCTGAATGCATGCATGTCCACCAAATCCGTTGCCATATAATTGAATGTTAATTTCTCGACCATAAGCCACCTCCAACATCGTTTTAGAGAATTTGGCAGTATGTCCAACCGGCTTCGCAACAACAGACCAAGTGTATGGCGTCGTGTGATCAAGTGGTTTGCTGATGTCAACGTTGTGAACGGAGTGCCCTATGGTGGCGGTGGGGTTATGGTGTGGGCAGGCATAAGCTACGGAGAATGAACATAATTGCATTTTATCGATGGCATTTTGAATGCACAGAGATACTGTGATGAGATCCTGAGGCCCAGGATTGTCGTGCCATTCATCCGCCGCCATCACCTCATGTTTCAGTATGATATTGCACGGCCCCATGTCGAAAGGATCTATACACAAGTCCTGGAATTGTGAAAATGTCCCAGTTCTTCCATGGCCTGCATACTCACCAGACATGTCTCAAATTGAGAATGTTTGGGATGCTCTGGATTGACGTGTACGACAGCGTGTTCCAGTTCCCAACAATATCCAGCAACTTTGCAACAGCCTGATCAAACTCTATGCGAAGGAGATGTGTCGCACTGCATTAGGCAAATGGTGGTCACACCAGATACTGACTGGTTTTCTGATCCACTTCGCAACTTTTTTTAGAGGTATCTGTGACCAACAGATGCATATCTGTATTCCCATTCATGTGAAATCCATAGATTAGGGCCTAATGAATTTATTCAGATCCCTTGACTTTTTCCACATTTTGTTACGTTACAGCCTTATTCTAAAATTGGGGAAGGGTACCAGAAATGTCTGCAGCAATGAAGGCTCCAAAGAACACATTGGCATTCGTAAATGGAAGAAGTTTGGAACTGTTATGCACGTGAGTGAGGACCCAAAAGCGGTTTAACAAATACAGAGTCCTTTAATGTCAAAACACAGGGAAGACATAGATCCTCTTCAGATGTATATAATGGCAAAATAGACAACCCGCAGAGAGGGCGACAAATGAATCATCAAGTCCTTCTGATACTTTCAGAAGAGTCCCCTTCTTAGCAGCAGAGGAGAATAGCTGGGTTAGCGGCGACAGACTGCTGGTCTCTCTGGGTAGGCGTGGGTCGTAGAGGACAGAGGTACCTGATCACACATAGCATCAGAAGAACAGGCAGATTCCGACAGGACGGGACAAGGGTGAAGCAAACGAGACGATAGTTTGGTTCTGGCATGAGAAACTCAAACAAGAATCTGACAAAGACAGAAGCAGGAACAGAGAGAGAAATAGAGACCTAATCAGAGGGAAAAAGGGAACAGGTGGGAAAAGGGTGAACGAGGTAGTTAGAGAAGATGAGGAACAGTTGGGGGAAGGAGAGGAAGAGAAGGTAACCTAATACGACCAGCAGAGAGAGACAGAGTGAAGAGAAAGAACAGGAACAAGACATAATATGACAATACATGACAGTACCCCCCCACTCGCCGAGCGCCTCCTGGCGCACTCGAGGAGGAAACCTGGCGGCAACGGAGGAAATCATCGATCAGCGAACGGTCCAGCACATCCCGAGAGGGATCCCAACTCCTTTCCTCAGGACCATACCCCTCCCAATCCACTAGGTACTGATGACCACGGCCCCGAGGACGCATGTCCAAAATCTTACGGACCCTGTAGATAGGTGCGCCCTCGACAAGGATGGGGGGGGGAGACGAGCGGGGGCGCGAAGGACGGCTTAACACAGGAGACATGGAAGACCGGGTGGACGCGACGAAGATATCGCGGGAGAAGAAGTCGCACTGCGACAGGATTAATGATCTGAGAAATACGGAACGGACCAATGAACCGCGGGGTCAACTTGCGAGAAGCTGTCTTAAGGGGAAGGTTTTGAGTGGAGAGCCATACTCTCTGACCGCGACAATATCTAGGACTCTTAGTTCTACGCTTATTAGCGGCTCTCACAGTCTGCGCCCTATAACGGCAAAGTGCAGACCTGACCCTCTTCCAGGTGTGCTCACGTTGGACAAAAGCCTGAGCGGAGGGGACGCTGAACTCGGCGAGCTGAGACGAGAACAGCGGAGGCTGGTACCCGAGGCTACTCTGAAAAGGAGATAGCCCGGTCGCAGACGAAGGAAGCGAGTTGTGGGCGTATTCTGCCCAAGGGAGCTGTTCTGACCAAGACGCAGGGTTACAAAAAGAAAGACTGCGTAAGATGCGACCAATAGTCTGATTGGCCCGTTCTGCTTGACCGTTGGACTGGGGGTGAAAGCCGGAAGAGTGACTGACGGAAGCCCCAATCAAACGGCAAAACTCCTTCCAAAATTGAGACTTGAATTGCGGACCCCTGTCCGAAACGACGTCTGACGGAAGGCCATGAATTCTGAAAACATTCTCGATGATGATTTGTGCCGTTTCTTTAGCAGAAGGGAGCTTAGCGAGGGGAATAAAATGAGCCGCCTTAGAGAACCTATTGACAACCGTAAGAATAACAGTCTTCCCCGCTGATGAAGGCAGTCCGGTGATAAAATCTAAGGCGATGTGAGACCACGGTCGAGAGGGAATGGGAAGCGGTCTGAGACGGCCGGCAGGAGGGGAGTTACCGGACTTAGTCTGCGCGCAGACCGAACAAGAAGCCACGAAACGACGCGTGTCACGATCCCGAGTGGGCCACCAAAAACGCTGGCGGATGGAAGCAAGCGTACCCCGAACGCCGGGGTGGCCGGCCAACTTGGCAGAGTGAGCCCACTGAAGAACGGCCAGACGAGTAGGAACGGGAACGAAAAGAAGGTTCCTAGGACAAGCGCGCGGTGACGGAGTGTGAGTGAGTGCTTGCTTTACCTGTCTCTCAATTCCCCAGACGGTCAACCCGACAACACGCCCCTCAGGGAGAATCCCCTCGGGGTCGGTGGAGACTACTGAAGAACTGAAGAGACGAGATAAAGCATCAGGCTTGGTGTTCTTAGAGCCCGGACGATAAGAAATTACGAACTCGAAACGAGCGGAAAAACAGCGCCCAACGAGCATGACGCGCATTAAGTCATTTGGCAGAACGGATGTACTCAAGGTTCCTATGGTCAGTCCAAACAACAAAAGGAACGGTCGCCCCCTCTAACCACTGTCGCCATTCGCCTAGGGCTAAGCGGATGGCGAGCAGTTCGCGGTTTCCCACATCATAGTTACGTTCCGACGGCGACAGGCGATGAGAAAAATACGTGCAAGGGTGGACCTTGTCGTCAGAGAGGGAGCGCTGAGAAAGAATGGCTCCCACGCCCACCTCTGACGCGTCAACCTCGACAACGAACTGTCTAGAGACGTCAGGTGTAACAAGGATAGGTGCAGATGTAAAACGATTCTTGAGAAGATCAAAAGCTCCCTGGGCGGAAACGGACCACTTAAAGCACGTCTTGACAGAAGTAAGGGCTGTGAGAGGAGCTGCCACCTGACCGAAATTACGGATGAAACGACGATAGAAATTCGCGAAGCCGAGAAAGCGCTGCAGCTCGACACGTGACTTAGGAACGGGCCAATCAATGACAGCTTGGACCTTAGTGGGATCCATCTTAATGCCTTCAGCGGAAATAACAGAACCAAGGAATGTGACGGAGGAGGCATGAATAGTGCACTTCTCAGCCTTCACATAAAGACAATTCTCTAAAAGGCGCTGGAGGACACGTCGAACGTGCTGAACATGAATCTGGAGTGATGGTCAAAAAATAAGGATATCGTCAAGGTAAACGAAAACAAAGATGTTCAACATGTCTCTCAGGACGTCATTTACTAATGCCTGAAAGACAGCTGGAGCGTTAGCGAGGCCGAAAGGAAGAACCCGGTATTCAAAGTGCCCTAACAGAGTGTTAAACGCCGTTTTCCACTCCTCCCCCTCCCTGATGCGCACGAGATGGTAAGCGTTACGAAGGTCCAACTTAGTGAAAAACCTGGCTCCCTGCAGGATCCCGAAGGCTGAAGACATAAGAGGGAGCGGATAACGATTCTTAACTGTTATGTCATTCAGCCCTCGATAATCTACGCAGGGGCGCAGGGACCCGTCCTTTTTCTTAACAAAAAACCCCCCCCTCCGGCGGGAGAGGAGGAGGGGACTACGGTACCGGCGTCGAGAGCTACAGACAAATAATCTTCGAGAGCCTTACGTTCGGGAGCCGACAGACAGTATAGTCTACCCCGGGGGGGAGTGGTTCCCGGAAGGAGATCAATACTACAATCATACGACCGGTGCGGAGGAAGAGAGGTGGCCCTGGACCGACTGAACACCGTGCGCAGATCGTGATATTCCTCCGGCACCCCCGTCAAATCACCAGGCTCCTCCTGTGAAGAAGGGACAGAGGAAACAGGAGGGATAGCAGACATTAAACATTTCACATGACAAGAGACGTTCCAGGAGAGGATAGAATTACTAGACCAATTAATAGAAGGATTATGACAAACTAGCCAGGGATGGCCCAAAACAACAGGTGTAAAAGGTGAATGAAAAAAAAAAAAAAAAAAGTTTCGCTATGATTACCAGAGACAGTGAGGGTTAAAGGTAGCGTTTCACGCTGAATCCTGGGGAGAGAACTACCATCCAAAGCGAACAAGGCCGTGGGCTCCCTTAACTGTCTGAAAGGAATGTCATGTTCCCGAGCCCAGGTCTCGTCCATAAAACAGCCCTCCGCCCCAGAGTCTATCAAGGCACTGCAGGAAGCTGACGAACCGGTCCAGCGTAGATGGACCATCAAGGTACTGCAGGATCTTGAAGGAGAGACCAGAGTAGTAGCGCTCACCAGTAGCCCTCCGCTTACTGATGAGCTCTGGCTTTTACTGGACATGAAGTGACAAAATGACCAGCGGAACCGCAATAGAGACAGAGGCGGTTGGTGATTCTCTGTTCCCTCTCCTTAGTCGAGATGCGGATACCCCCCAGCTGCATAGGCTCAGCACCCGAGCCGGCGGAGGAAGATGGTAGTGATGCGGAGAGGGGGGCAACGGAGAACGCAAGCTCCCTCTCCACGAGCTCGGCGACGAAGGTAAAACCCGTCGCTCAATGCGAATAGCAAGTTCAATCAAGGAATCCACGCTGGAAGGAACCTCCCGGGAGAGAATCTCATCCTTTACCTCTGCGCGGAGACCCTCCAGAAAACGAGTGAGCAAAGCCGGCTCGTTCCAGTCACTGGAGGCGGCAAGAGTGCGAAACTCAATAGAGTAATCTGTTATGGATCGATTACCTTGACATAGGGAAGACAGGACCCTGGAAGCTTCCTCCCCAAAAACAGAATGATCAAAAACCCGTATCATCTCCTCCTTAAAGTCCTGATACTGGTTAGTACACTTAGCCCTCGCCTCCCAGATTGCCGTGCCCCACTCACGAGCCCGTCCAGTAAGGAGAGATATGATGTAGGCGATACGAGCTGTGCTCCTGGAGTAAGTGTTGGGCTGGAGAGAAAACACAATATCACACTGGGTGAGGAACGAGCGGCATTCAGTGCGCTCCCCAGAGTAACACGGCGGGTTATTGATTCTGGGCTCCGGAGATTCGGAAGCCCTGGAAGTGGCCGGTGGATCGAGGCGGAGATGGTGAATCTGTTTTGTGAGGTCGGAGACTTGGGCGGCCAGGGTCTCAACGGCATGTCGAGCAGCAGACAATTCCTGCTCGTGTCTGCCTAGCATCGCTCCCTGGATCTCGACGGCTGAGTGGAGAGGATCCGAAGTCGCTGGGTCCATTCTTGGTCAGATTCTTCTGTTATGCACGTGAGTGAGGACCCAAAAGCGGTTTAACAAATACAGAGTCCTTTAATGTCAAAACACAGGGAAGACATAATTCCTCTTTAGATGTATATAATGGCAAAATAGACAACCCGCAGAGAGGGCGACAAATGAATCATAAAGTCCTTCTGATACTTTCAGAAGAGTCCCCTTCTTAGCAGCAGAGGAGAATAGCTGGGTTAGTGGCGACAGACTGCTGGTCTCTCTGGGTAGGCGTGGGTCGTAGAGGACAGAGGTACCTGATCACACGTAGCATCAGAAGAACAGGCAGATTCCGACAGGACGGGACAAGGGTGAAGCAAACGAGACGATAGTTTGGTTCTGGCATGAGAAACTCAAACGAGAATCTGACAAAGACAGAAGCAGGAACAGAGAGAGAAATAGAGACCTAATCAGAGGGAAAAAGGGAACAGGTGGGAAAAGGGTGAACGAGGTAGTTAGAGAAGATGAGGAACAGCTGGGGGAAGGAGAGGAAGAGAAGGTAACCTAATACGACCAGCAGAGGGAGACAGAGTGAAGAGAAAGAACAGGAACAAGACATAATATGACAATACATGACAGGAACTGCCAAGACTCTTCATAGACTTTTCCAAACTGAGCAGTCGGGGGGGGGGGAATGGTCAGGGAGGTGACCAAGAACCCAATGGTCACTCTGACAGAGCAACAGAGTTCCTCTGTGGAGATGGGAGAACCTTCGAGAAGGACAACCATCTAAGCAGCACTCCACCAATCAGGCCTTTATTGTAGAGTGGCCAGACAGAAGCCACTCCTCAGTAAAAGGCACATAACAGCCCGCTTGGAGTTTGCCAAAAGGCACCTAAAAAACTCTCAGACCATGAGAAACAAGATTATCTGGTCTGATGAAACCAAGATTGAACTCTTTGGTCTGATTGTGAAGCGTCACATCTGGAGGAAACCTGGCACCATACTTACGGTGAAGCATGGTGGTGGCAGCATCATGCTGTGGGGATGTTTTTCAGCAGCAGGGACTGGGAGACTAGTCAGGATTGAGGTGAAGATGAACGGAGCAAAGTACAGAGAGATCCTTGATGAAAACCTGCTCCAGAGCACTCAGGATCTCAGACTGAGGTGAAGGTTCACCTTCCAACAGGACAACGACCCTAAGCACACAGCCAAGACAACACAGGAGTAACTTTGGTGTCTGGATGTCCTTGAGTGGTCCAGCCAGAGCCCAGACTTGAACCCGATCGAACATCTCTGAAGAGACCTGAAAATAGCTGTGTTTTAATGCTCCCCAACCTGACAGAGTTTGAGAGGATCTGCAGAGAAGAATGGGCGAAACTCCCCAAATACAGGTGTGCCAAGCTTGTAAGGTCAAACATAAAGAAGACTCAAAGCTGTAATCTCTGTCAAAGGTGCTTCAAGATCAAGATGGCGCAAAGAGGAAGGCTGACATTTTACATGTCCGTGACTAATTGTGCTATTTAGTCTGTTTTTTTGTTGTTGTTTGAAACCTGTTTTTTTACTTATTTTGTACACAATGTTGCTACCATCTTATGACCGAAAATAACTTCTGGACATCAGAACTGGGATTATTCACCATCAACTGGAAGAAGCTTTTTCCTTTAATGAGTCCGACGAGAAAGATATACTGCTCTCCCTGGAACAGGCCCAGATTCCAGTCATTTGCATGAATAAAAGAAGAAGGAAAAGAGGATGCAGATCAGGCTGTTTTTTGAGAATTCTGCCATCCTACTTGCTAACATGCAATCATTGGAAAATAAAATTGATGATCTACGATTAAGATTATCCTACCAACGGGACATTAAAAACTGTAATATCTTATGTTTCACAAGTCGTGGCTGAGCGACGACACAGATAATATAGAGCTGCAGGGATTTTCAATGCACCGGCAGAACAGAGAAGCTACGTCTGGTAAGACTAGGGGTGTGTTTGTGTGTGTCTTTTTGTCAGTAACAGCTTGTGCGTAATGTCTAATATTAAAGAAGTCTTGAGGTATTGCTCACCTGGGGTAGAGTACCTTATGATAAGCTGTGGACCACACTGTCTACCAAGAGAGTTCTCATCTATATTATTCGTAGCCGTCTATTTACCACCACAGACCGATGGTGGCACTAAGACCGCACTCAACCAAATCTATAAGGCCATAAGCATACAAAAAAATGCTCACTCAGAAGCGGCACTCCTAGTGGCCAGGGACTGTAATGCAGGCCAACAGTTTTACCAAATTTCTACCAGCATGTCACATGTGCAACCAGAGGAAAAAACTCGAGGCCACCTTTACTCCACACACAGATATGCATACAAAGATCTCCCCTGCCCTCCATTTGGCAAATCTGACCATAATTCTATCCTCCTGATTCCTGCTTACAAGCAAAAACTAAAGCAGGAAGTACCAATACGGAAGTGGTCAGATGATGCTGGTGCTACGCTACAGGATTGTTTTGCTAGCATAGTCTGGAATATGTTCCGGGATTCATCCAACGGCATTGAGGAGTATACCACCTCAGTCATCGGCTTCATCAATAAGTGCATCGACGACGACGTCCCCACAGTGATTGTACGTACATATCTCAACCAGAAGCCATGGATTACAGGCAACATCCACATCGAGATAAAGGCTAGGAGCGGGACACTAATCCGGCCGCGTATAAGAAATCCCGTTATGCCCTCAGACGAACCATCAAACAAGCAAAGTATCAATACAGGATTAAAATTGAATCCTACTACACCAGCTCTGACGCTTGTTGGATGTGAAAGGGCTTGAAAACTATTACGGACTACAAAGGGAAACCCAAGCTGCCCAGTGACGTGAGCCTTCCAGATGAGCTAAATGCCTTTAATGCTCGCTTCGAGACAAGCAACACTAAAGCATGCATGAGAGCACCAGCTATGCTGGACGACTGTGTGATAACGCTTTCTGTAGCCGATGTGAGCAAGACCTTTAAACAGGTCAACATTCACAAAGCCGCAGGGCCAGATGGATTGCCAGGACGTGTACTTAAAGCATGCCCAGACCAACTGGCAAGTGTCTTCACTGACATTTTCAACCTCTCCCTGACTGAGTCTGTAATACCTGTTTCAAGCAGACCACCATAGTCCCTGTGCTCAAGGAAGCGAAGGTAACTTGCCTAAATGATTACCGCCCCTTAGCACTCATGTTGGTAGCCATAAAGTGTTTTGAAAGGCTGGTCATGGCTCACATCAACAGCATCCTCTTGGATACCCTAGACCCACTCCAATTCGCATACCACCACCCCAACAAATCCATAGATGACGCAATCTCAATCGCACTCCACACTGCCCTTTCCCACCTGGACAAAAGGAACACTTATGTGAGAATGCTGTTCATTGACTACAGCTCAGCATTCAACACCATAGTGCCCATGAAGCGTATCACTAAGCTAAGGACCCTGGGACTTAGCAACTCTGCAACTGGACCCTGGACTTCCCGACGGGCCACCCCCAGGCGGTAAGGGTAGGCAACAACACGTCTGCCACGGTGATCCTCAACACTGGGGCCCCTCAGGGGTGTGTACTTAGTCCCCTCCTGTACTCCCTGTTCACCCACGACTGCGTGGCCAAACACCACTCCAACACCATCATTAAGTTTGCTGACGACAAACAGTGGTATGCCTGAACACCGTCAATGATGAGACAGCCTATAGAGAGGAGGTCAGAGAACTGGCAGTGTGGTGCCAGAACAACAACCTCTCCCTCAACGTGAACAAGACAAAGGAGCTGATCTTGGACTACAGGAAAAGGTTAGCCGAACAGGCCCCCAATAACATCAAAGGGGCTGTAGTGGAGCGTGTTGAGAGTTTCAAGTTCCTTGGTGTCAACATCACCAGCGATCTATCATGGTCCAAACACACCAAGACAGTGGTGATGAGGGCACGACAAAACCTTTTCCCCCTCAGGAGACTGAAAATATTTTACATGTGTCCCCAGATCCTCAAAAAGTTATACAGCTGCACCATCGAGAGCATCCTGACCGATTGCATCACTGCCTGGTATGGAAACTGCTTGGCATCTGACCCTAAGGCGCTACAGAGGTTAGTGCGCATGGCCCAGTACATCACTGGGGCCAAGCTTCCTGCAATCCAAGACCTATACAATAGGCAGTGTCAGAGGAAAGCCCATAATATTGTCAGAGACTCTAGTCACCCAAGTCATAGACTGTTTTCTCTGCTACCGCACGGCAAGAGGTACCGGAGCGCCAAGTCTAGGATCAAAAGGCTCCTTAACAGCTTCTACCCCCAAGCCATAAGACTGCTGAACAACTAATCAAATGGCAACGCGACTATTACATTGACCCCTCCCCCCCACACCCCCATTTGTTTTGTACACTACTGCTACTCGCTGTTTATTATATATGCATATGTACCTGTATATAGCTTCATTGTTATGTCATTGTGTTACTTTTTTTTAACCTTAGTTTATTTGGGAAATATTCTCTTAACTCTTCTTAAACTGCACTGTTGGTTAAGGGCTTGTAAGTAATCATTTCATGGTAAGGTCTACATTTGTTGTATTTGGCGCATGTCACAAATAAAGTTTGATTTGATTTTTGAACTAAGTACTGAGTAAAGGGTCTAAATAATTATGAAAATGTAATATTTCCGTTTATTAAAAAACAGTTTTTGCTTTGTCATTATGGGGTATTGTGCTTAGATTGATGAGGGAAAAAAACAATTGAATCAATTGTAGAATAAAGCTGTAACCTTAATAAAATGTGGAAAAATACTTTCGGAGTACTTTGTGAAGGCACTGTATGACCTTTGACACCTAGGGTATGAGAATAACCTTTATAAATGGCTTTAAAAAGGGAACCCTGATACATTTTGAACTTTGCTTGACAAGCGGTTCTGAAAGGTCATGAAATTACATTTCAAATTATAGCTAAAATAACCAACTTTGAAAGCACTAACTACAACTATTGTTTAAAAATCACCCATATTGTGCCATTGACATAAGATTGTTAGCAGATAGAGGCACCAAATTGCACACTCACAGCTAGAACATGGATTTGTAGATACAGGGCCATCACAGGATTCACGAATTAACCCCACAGAAGCCATTTTCCAATATGGCATCCAAACAACTCAATGGGATCTTATTGGATCAGTTTCGCATGACCATACATGTATGAAATATAACTGCAGTATGCCCAACAATATCTTGAAAGGTTCGTAGTGATGTAGAATACACAACCAAATGAGCCAGGTGTGCCAGATATATAAATATGTTAAAATGTTTTTTTAAATGTGCCCAAAAAGCTGTCAGAATCACTGATTTCTGATTATGTTTTGATCCTTAATTGCAATATTTAATCTTCAAACATTTAAAATGGATTCATATGTGTAAATATTCATGGGTGTGGGCTGATTAAAATGATATACAATGCTATCCTATTAACTGTTTTCATTCGGAGGACTATAAGAGAACTATAAGTGTCTCAGCTGAAAATATAATAATATAATAACCTACTGTGAAATATGTGGTCACAAATTTGGGAAATACTGTATGTCCAAAAACAGTTGTATACAATTTCAGAGCAGATGAAGAGCCACTTTCAAGACAAATTCAGCCCAATTGTGATCTTTTTTTCACTCCAATCAGCTCCGAAAAAGATCTGATGTTATTCGTCAAAATACCAATTAGTGGAAAAAGATAATAATAATAATATATAAAGATCAGAATTGGGCTGAATTAGCCCAATGTGTTTTGAAAGTGGCTCTTCATCTGCTCTGAAATTGTATACAACTGTTTTTGGACACACAGTATTTCCAAAAATACCAGTAATATTATGAATTACAACTTAGTTCACAAATCATTCAAAGAAACCTAACAGACTTTTGGATGTAGACTCCGACCCATTTCGGCTCACACCCACTCAGAGGACAGGGACAGGTACGAGTCTACGAGGGCAAAGTAATAATAGCTGGAGAGGAGAGCTTCCTTCCCCAAGGATATAAATTATTCACAGAAAATGGGAAAAATAATAGCGACATAAAAGCCCATCCATTCATAACTTGCAAGGACAAAATGGACTGGACAGCTGTAAGGCCATGGTATTTCACATGCCCGCCTTGCAATGCAGATGACATCATTCTTTGGATTAAATTTGTCAGAGATGCTGACAACGATACCCCCACACAGAGCAAATGTGTTCACATACCCATGGGGGTGTGACAGAGGGACAGGAACCATCGCTAAACTTACATAAACCAAACAAAGAACAAGCCAAGATGCTTTGATTTAACAAAGCAAGACTTGTTTAACAGCTTGTCCTGAGAGGCCTATTTAATATCTTATGTCTTGTCTCTTGTTTGCTGTATATCCTCAGACTTTTTTGTATATACATCTTGATTGATATCACTGAGAATTAGTCTTCAAGGCATTTTAGAAACCTAGACTCTTTGTTGTGCCATTATTCTGGACGGAACAAACATTTCTGTTACATGAATAACATGATAGTGTCTAACTTCACCTCAAATTTAACCAGGCCAGAGCATAGACTGAAAAAAAGACTGAGCAAAGCCTGAACAGCCTGTGATATTGTGCCCAGGTCAGGGGTTATGGGAAAAGAGTTGCTCTTTGTTCTGATGACACGTCTCTCTCTATGCTCCATAGTCTCTCTCTCTCTATCTACGCTCTATAGGCTCTCTGACAGAGGTATTGTGCGTTTGGGTCTAGTGTGCAGGCTAAGGCTGTGAGTGAGGCTCAGCTCTCTGAGTAGAAACTTCCTCACAACAGCCTAACTACCAATACTGAGGATTCTGAAGTGGCTGTGTCCCTGCTTTAGACTAGATTATTAATTAAGGAATTCATATGCACAGGTGTATTACATCACATCTTGCCAAGGCCATGAAAGCCACATACAGTTTGCACATTATACCAGACCACCAGTAAAGCAAAACCACTTCAAAGTAATCTGAGTTTGTTGTTTCTTTAGGCCTATTTCATGAGGCAGCATCTCAACCTATGGTAAGCCTACTCATATTGTGGTAGTGGGATGCATTCATGGCAGTATTCTATAGCTTCCACCTGAGTGAGTGGGATGTCTTTGTTATGTCAAAGAGATTCATTGTAGTCTCGACTGAGTCTTGAGTCTGTTTGTGGATATGTTAAATAGGGAGTGTAATCTATGTGATGTGTCAGCCCCCAGCGCTCTCAATTCTCAGCGAACTGGGCGTGCCTTGCAAGACCCAGGCTCTAATGGGTTACAACAGAGGAACTTAGCTCATGAGCATCTACAAGTTATATTCTTCAAGAATTAATGGGTTTACAAAAGTATGTATACAAAAGTATTTGGACACCCTGTTAAATTAGTAGGTTTGGCTATTTCAGCCACACTGTTGCTGACAGGTGTATAAAATTGAGCACACAGCCATGCAATCTCCGTAGACAAACACTGGCAGTAGAATGGCCTTACTGAAGAGCTCAGTGACTTTCAATGTGGCATCGTCATAGGATGCCACTTTTCCAATAAGTCAGTTGGTCAAATTTCTGCCCTGGTAGAGCTGCCCCAGTCAACTGTAAGTGCTGTTATTGTGACGAGGAAACTTCTAAGAGCAACACCGGCTCAGCCAATAAGTGGTAGGCTACACAAGCTCACAGAACGGGACCGCCGAGTGCTGATGCGCATAGCACGTAAAAATCGTCTGTTCTCTGTTGCAACACTCACCGCCAAGTTCCAAACTGCCTCTGGAAGCAACGTCAGCACGAGAACTGTTCGTCGGGAGCATCATGAAATAGGTTACCATGGCCGAGCAGCCGCACACAAGCCTAAAATCACCATGCGCAATACCAAGTATCAGCTGGAGTGGTGTAAAGCTCGTCGTCATTGGACTCTGGAGCAGTGGAAACGCATTCTCTGTAGTGATGAATCATGCTTCACCGTTTGGAAGTCCGCCGGACAAATCTGTGTTTGGCGGATGCCCGGAGAATGCTACCTGCCCGAGTGCATAGTGCCGACTGTAAAGTTTGGTGGAGGAGAAATAATGGTCTGGGGCTGTTTTTCATTAGGTCCAGTGAAGGGAAATCTTAACGCTATAGCACACAATGAGATTCTAGACTATTTCTGTGCTTCCAACTATGTGGTAACAGTTTGGGAAAGGCTCTTTCCTGTTTCAGCATGACAATGCCCCCATGCACAAAGTGAGGTCCATACAGAAATGGTTTGTCAAGACACTGTGGAAGAACTTGACTGTCCTGCACAGATCCCTGTCCTCAACCTCATCGAACACTTTTGGGATGAACTGGAACGCCGACTGCGAGCCAGGCCTAATCGCCCAACATCAGTGCCCGTGTTATGCAGGTGAATGAGGACCCAAAAGCGACTTGGCGAAAACAGAGTTTTTAATCCAGTAAAGTAACTTTACAATCAAAAGGCATAATTCTACTCGTAATGACGAGAATAGACTGGAGACTTGATCAAGAACTGCAGGTTGCCTCGGGAAGGCACTTGAACGTAGCAGACTCAGACACCTGCTCACCACGCAGCATCTGAGGGAAACACGACACGACAGGGCGATACATAGACACAGCACGGTGAACAATAGACAAGGATCCGACAGGGCAGGAACGGAAAACAAGGAGAGAAATAGGGACTCTAATCAGGGAAAAGGATCGGGAACAGGTGTGGGAAGACTAAATGATTGATTAGGGGAATAGGAACAGCTGGGAGCAGGAACGGAACGATAGAGAGAAGAGAGAGAGAGGAAGGGAGAGAGAGAAAAAGGGGAACGAACCTAAAAAGACCAGCAGGGAAAAATGAACAGAGGGAAAAGCAAAATGACAAGACAATCTAAGACAAAACATGACAGTACCCCCCACTCACCGAGCGCCTCCTGGCGCACTCGAGGAGGAATCCTGGCGGCAACGGAGGAAATCATCAATAAGTGAACGGTCCAGCACGTCCCGAGACGGAACCCAACTCCTCTCCTCAGGACCGTAACCCTCCCAATCCACTAAGTATTGGTGACCCCGTCCCCGAGAACGCATGTCCATGATCCTACGTACCTTGTAAATAGGTGCACTCTCGACAAGGACGGGAGGGGGAGGGAAGACGAACGGGGGTGCGAAGAAAGGGCTTGACACAGGAGACATGGAAGACAGGATGGACGCGACGAAGATGTCGCGGAAGAAGCAGTCGCACAGCGACAGGATTGACGACCTGGGAGACACGGAACGGACCAATGAACCGCGGAGTCAACTTACGAGAAGCTGTCGTAAGAGGAAGGTTGCGAGTGGAAAGCCACACTCTCTGGCCGCAACAATACCTTGGACTCTTAATCCTGCGTTTATTGGCGGCTCTCACAGTCTGTGCCCTGTAACGGCAAAGTGCAGACCTCACCCTCCTCCAGGTGCGCTCACAACGTTGGACAAATGCTTGAGCGGAGGGAACGCTGGACTCGGCAAGCTGGGATGAGAACAGAGGAGGCTGGTAACCCAGACTACTCTGAAACGGAGATAACCCGGTAGCAGACGAAGGAAGCGAGTTGTGAGCGTATTCTGCCCAGGGGAGCTGTTCTGCCCAAGACGCAGGGTTTCTGAAAGAAAGGCTGCGTAATATGCGACCAATCGTCTGATTGGCCCTCTCTGCTTGACCGTTAGACTGGGGATGAAACCCGGAAGAGAGACTGACGGACGCACCAATCAAACGACAGAACTCCCTCCAAAACTGTGACGTGAATTGCGGGCCTCTGTCTGAAACGGGCGTCTAACGGGAGGCCATGAATTCTGAACACATTCTCGATGATGATTTGTGCCGTCTCCTTAGCGGAAGGAAGTTTAGCGAGGGGAATGAAATGTGCCGCCTTAGAGAACCTATCGACAACCGTAAGAATCACAGTCTTCCCCGCAGACAAAGGCAGACCGGTAATGAAGTCTAGGGCGATGTGAGACCATGGTCGAGAAGGAATGGGGAGCGGTCTGAGACGACCGGCAGGAGGAGAGTTACCCGACTTAGTCTGCGCGCAGTCCGAACAAGCAGCCACGAAACGGCGCGTGTCACGCTCCTGAGTCGGCCACCAAAAGCGCTGGCGAAATAGACGCAAGAGTGCCTCGAACACCGGGATGACCAGCTAACTTGGCAGAGTGAGCCCACTGAAGAACAGCCAGACGAGTGGAAACAGGAACGAAAAGGAGGTTACTAGGACAAGCGCGCGCGACGCAGTGTGCGTGAGTGCTTGCTTAACCTGTCTTTCAATTCCCCAGACTGTCAACCCGACAACACGCCCATAAGGAAGAATCCCTCGGGATCAGTAGAAGCCACAGAAGAACTAAACAGACGGGATAAGGCATCAGGCTTGGTGTTTTTGCTACCCGGACGGTAAGAAATCACAAACTCAAACGAGCGAAAAACAACGCCCAACGAGCTTGACGGGCATTAAGTCGTTTGGCAGAACGGATGTACTCAAGGTTCTTATGGTCTGTCCAAACGACAAAAGGAACGGTCGCCCTCCAACCACTGTCGCCATTCGCCTAGGGCTAAGCGGATGGCGAGCAGTTCACGGTTACCCACATCATAGTTGCGCCAGATGGCGACAGGCGATGAGAAAAATAAGCGCAAGGATGAACCTTATCGTCAGACTGGAAGCGCTGGGATAGAATGGCTCCCACGCCTACCTCTGAAGCGTCAACCTCGACAATGAATTGTCTAGTGACGTCAGGAGTAACGAGGATAGGAGCGGACGTAAAACGTTCTTTTAGAAGATCAAAAGCTCCCTGGGCGGAACCGGACCACTTAAAACACGTCTTGACAGAAGTAAGAGCTGTGAGAGGGGCAGCAACTTGACCGAAATTACGAATGAAACGCCGATAGAAATTAGCGAAACCTAAAAAAGCGCTGCAACTCGACACGTGACCTTGGAACGGGCCAATCACTGACAGCTTGGACCTTAGCGGAATCCATCTGAATGCCTTCAGCGGAAATAACGGAACCGAGAAAAGTAACGGAGGAGACATGAAAAGAGCACTTCTCAGCCTTTACGTAGAGACAATTCTCTAAAAGGCGCTGTAGAACACGTCGAACGTGCTGAACATGAATCTCGAGTGACGGTGAAAAAATCAGGATATCGTCAAGATAGACAAAAACAAAGATGTTCAGCATGTCTCTCAGAACATCATTAACTAATGCCTGAAAAACAGCTGGCGCATTGGCAGACCAAACGGCAGAACCCGGTACTCAAAATGCCCTAACGGAGTGTTAAACGCCGTTTTCCACTCGTCCCCTCTGATGCGCACGAGATGGTAAGCGTTACGAAGGTCCAACTTAGTAAAGCACCTGGCTCCCTGCAGAATCTCGAAGGCTGATGACATAAGGGGAAGCGGATAACGATTCTTAACCGTTATGTCATTCAGCCTCGATAATCCACGCAGGGGCGCAGAGTACCGTCCTTCTTCTTAACAAAAAGAACCCCGCCCCGGCCGGAGAGGAAGAAGGCACTATGGTACCGGCGTCAAGAGACACAGATAAATAATCCTCGAGAGCCTTACGTTCGGGAGCCGACAGAGAGTATAGTCTACCCCGAGGAGGAGTGGTCCCCGGAAGGAGATCAATACTACAATCATACGACCGGTGAGGAGGAAGGGAGTTGGCTCGGGACCGACTGAAGACCGTGCGCAGATCATGATATTCCTCCGGCACTCCTGTCAAATCGCCAGGTTCCTCCTGAGAAGTGGGGACAGAAGAAATGGGAGGGATGGCAGACATTAAACACTTCACATGACAAGAAACGTTCCAGGATAGGATAGAATTACTAGACCAATTAATAGAAGGATTATGACATACTAGCCAGGGATGACCCAAAACAACAGGTGTAAAAGGTGAACGAAAAATCAAAAAAGAAATAGTCTCACTGTGGTTACCAGATACTGTGAGAGTTAAAGGTAGTGTCTCAAATCTGATACTGGGAAGATGACTACCATCTAAGGCAAACATGGGCGTAGGCTTGTCTAACTGTCTGAAAGGAATGTCATGTTTCCGAGCCCATGCTTCGTCCATGAAACAACCCTCAGCCCCAGAGTCAATCAAGGCACTGCATGTAGCACCCGAACCGGTCCAGCGTAGATGGACCGACATAGTAGTACAGGATCTAGATGAAGAGACCTGAGTAGTAGCGCTCACCAGTAGCCCTCCGCTTACTGATGAGCTCTGGCCTTTACTGGACATGAATTGACAAAATGTCCATCAAATCCGCAATAGAGGCACAGGCGGTTGGTGATCCTCCGTTCCCTCTCCTTGGTCGAGATGCGAATACCTCCCAGCTGCATGGGCTCAGTCTCTGAGCCAGAGGAGGGAGATGGTTGCGATGCGGAGCAGGGAAACACCGTTGACGCGAGCTCTCTTCCACGAGCTTGGTGACGAAGATCTACCCGTCGTTCTATGCGGATGGCGAGAGCAATCAAAGAGTCCACACTGGAAGGAACCTCCCGAGAGAGAATCTCATCTTTGACCACTGCGTGGAGTCCCTCCAGAAAACGAGCGAGCAGCGCCGGCTCGTTCCAGTCACTAGAGGCAGCAAGAGTGCGAAACTCTATAGAGTAATCCGTTATGGATCGATCACCTTGGCATAGGGAAGCCAGGGCCCTAGAAGCCTCCCTACCAAAAACTGAACGGTCAAAAACCCGAATCATCTCCTCTTTAAAGTTCTGGTAATTGTTTGAACAATCAGCCCTTGCCTCCCAGATAGCTGTGCCCCACTCTGGAGCCCGGCCAGTAAGGAGTGAAATGACGTAAGCAACCCGAGCTCTCTCGCTAGAGTATGTGTTGGGTTGGAGAGAGAACACAATATCACACTGGGTGAGAAAGGAGCGGCACTCCGTGGGCTGCCCGGAGTAGCAAGGTGGGTTATTAACCCTAGGTTCCGGAGGCTCGGCAGGCCAGGAAGTAACAGGTGGCACGAGACGAAGACTCTGGAACTGTCCAGAGAGGTCGGAAACCTGAGCGGCCAGGTTCTCCACGGCATGGCGAGCAGCAGACAATTCCTGCTCGTGTCTGCCGAGCATGGCTCCTTGGATCTCGA
The DNA here is from genome assembly GCF_021184085.1 of Oncorhynchus gorbuscha. Classification (NCBI taxonomy): domain Eukaryota; kingdom Metazoa; phylum Chordata; class Actinopteri; order Salmoniformes; family Salmonidae; genus Oncorhynchus; species Oncorhynchus gorbuscha. The sequence continues at coordinate 75,117,027 of NC_060174.1, forward strand.
CGGCAGTGTTACGAGCATCTGTAGTCGCTGGGTCCATTCCTTGGTCGGATCCTTCTGTTATGCAGGTGAATGAGGACCCAAAAGCGACTTGGCGAAAACAGAGTTTTTAATCCAGTAAAGTAACTTTACAATCAAAAGGCATAATTCTACTCGTAATGAAGAATAGACTGGAGACTTGATCAAGAACTGCAGGTTGCCTCGGGAAGGCACTTGAACGTAGCAGACTCAGACACCTGCTCACCACGCAGCATCTGAGGGAAACACGACACGACAGGGCGATACATAGACACAGCACGGTGAACAATAGACAAGGATCCGACAGGGCAGGAACGGAAAACAAGGAGAGAAATAGGGACTCTAATCAGGGAAAAGGATCGGGAACAGGTGTGGGAAGACTAAATGATTGATTAGGGGGAATAGGAACAGCTGGGAGCAGGAACGGAACGATAGAGAGAAGAGAGAGAGGAAGGGAGAGAGAAAAAGGGGAACGAACCTAAAAAGACCAGCAGGGGGAAAATGAACAGAGGGAAAAGCAAAATGACAAGACAATCTAAGACAAAACATGACAGCCCGACCTCACTAATGCTCTTGTGGCTGAATGGAAGCAAGTTCCCGCAGCAATGTTCCAACATCTAGTGGAAAGCCTTCCCAGAAGAGTGGAGGGTTTTATAGCCACAAAAGGGGGGAGGAGGGGGGTTAACTCCATATTAATTCCCATGATTTTGGAATAAGATGTTTGGTGAGCAGGTGTCCACATACATTTGGTAATTTATTGTATCATTCATTTTAAGTCTAAAAATCAATGTATCAATTACAGATTTTCCCTTTAAGCAAGGACAATTAGTTCATGTTAATAATCAATTAAAATAAACGCCCATACGTTCATTATTAGCTTATAATAGGGTAACCTATACCCTACCTAAGTCCAAAAATGAATGTAGCAGCAATTGCGGATTGCCCCATTAATAAATAATAGGCTTTTATCAGAAGCTTTCAATAAAAACTCATAAGTGCAAGTATTCCATATTATTATACATCTTGTGCTATTAAATTGATTATCTGTTATTTCAAATAAAAATACATTGTAATAGGCTCGTTCTTCTCTTTCATAATGTTAATTAACCAGATCAATTAATGTTTTACTGAATGCCTAAATCTTGCTTCCCAGAAGATTAGAATAAGAGAAGGAGATATTACAGTATCCTCGCTTCAGTTACGAGCGTCGTTTCCATTAGGCTGCGCTTGCTTGTATGATGGAGGCGTGAGCAACGACAAAGACTCAAGGGAAACATGGGCGAGAGGGAGAGAAAGAGGAGGGAGATACAGTGAACGTTCGTCTGGCGAGGGGGAGGGGGAGAGGGAGGGGGGAGCTTGCAAGCGCTTGTGTGACTCACAGATGGGGTGGTAGCAGCCTAGAAGGAGAATGCGTGGACCGCACGGTGCGATTGGGAAATAAACCCACAGACGCCACTACATGCCTTCTCTTTAGGGTAGTATGAGATGAATTGACGAGAGGGTCGTGGACGGTGACACCAGAATCGTGCAGCCGCCTGGCATTAATGACAAACAAGGGAGCTATTCGAGCGCACAACACAACAAGCACCAACCGCAGAGGAATGTGTATAACTCTATCCGACTCGAATCAAGCCACCCAGAAAATAACGTAGTCTCAGATCCGTTGGACCTCCTTCGTCGTTGTTATAAAACAGGAAAACGGATTACAGAACCAAACATTTGAGAATTTTGGGCTTGTTGGAGCGTTTCTTTTGTCAGGCGAGACCCGAAAAACTTCTACAATGGCTCTGGTCATGGAGCCTGTGAGCAAGTGGAGTTCGAGTCAAGTGGTGGACTGGATGAAAGGTACGGTTTCAAGATGTGCATTAGATGTTGCCAATCAACCTGCACACAAAATGCTGGGAAATATATATTCTCTGGACTCAAGTATAACGGCACCAAATGCGCCTAACACTAATCAATTAACAGTGCGAGGCTAGTGCCATCATTGGCGACTAGGTGAAACAAAAGCACCTGCTGGACCTCAGAAATAATGTATTACATTATAATGGCAACAAATTGATAATCTATTATATTATATTATTTACTATAATGGGCTCTCTATACCACTAATGGAATTCAAATTTCAATTGAAATGTGGGCTGTGGAATTGGCAGTGATATACACTTGGACCTGAGAAAATGTCAAAGCTCTGGTGGATGAGTTGGTTTATTGGTAATTGAAAGAGTTCTGTATGGAGGCAGTCTTTGCCTTTTAAATAGCATTTCAGATCGGTCTGAATATTGGCATTATGGGAGAAATGATCCACTGAAATTAAGGCATTGGGATGAATGACACTGAAGGCATAAAAGTATTTACAGTAAAAACCTGTAGGTATTTGAAGTGAAGCAGTTGATGGTTCCGAATATGCAGAATATAATTAATGGAACAAACCGAAATGTCTATAAGAGAGACACTAATGTATTTAATTTCTGTGGATGTGGAGCTGAGATAGTTGTTTGTCCCATCTAAGTGAAAGTCAAAGATGGACTCTAGAGAATATATTACTAATAGCTATTACATCATCACTCTGGAGTGGATCTAGTGCATATACCAAATACATCAATTATTTATTAACTACATCCAAAAATACTATTTCAGATCTGCAACACAGGTGGTGGTAATAATGCAGTAATAACTATATCGTAGATGAAGAATATAAGATGGATGTGATGCTACTTCGAGTGATTCATATGAGAGGTGTATTGTGTGTGAGGCAATGGATGAAGGTTGGAAGTAGGCCCATGTTGCTTTGGAGAGATGCTTGACCTGATGGTGGTAGTGCCCTATGTACTTTTGAGCCACTGTGGCCTGCGGTAACTGCAGTTGGTAAGCCTATCTTAAAACACTCACTATGCTGCCTGGGCCCAAAACCTGTGGCTGGGCCAGCTCTCTGAGATCCAAGCTCAATTTCTTTCAGTCAACATCACCTTCCCACTGGGCACACACTGGTTGAATCAACGTTGTTTCCCACGTCATTTCAATAAAATTAAGTTGTACCAATGTGGAATAGATGTTGAATTGACTTCTGTGCCCGGTGGGTCTCCATCTCTTCTAATATGTAATCTCTTTCTCTTCTCTCCATCAGCTCTGAATATCATCATAATTGTCCTTTTACTGTCTCTTCTGCCATTTCCTCTTTCTCTTCCATTACATCCCTCTAATCCTCCTGTTTCTCTTGTCTTTCCAGGCAAAAACACACACACACACACACACACACACACACACACACACACACACACACACACACACACACACACACACACACACACACACACACACACACACACACACACACACACACACACACACACACACACACACACACACACACACACACACTGACGCCTTGACTACTACTGAACTCATGAACTGCTTTGTGTCTGATCCCAGCAGTCAGGCACTAGTGTGCCTGTCTCAGTCAGCCAGCTGAGCTGTTGTGTACGTTTGGAGATTGACTGAATCTTTGAGTGAGTGTGTTTTCAGGCAGTGGAGGCGTGAATAAGTAAATGAACAAGTGGTTGGAGCATCACTGCGAGGTTAGAATCCTCCACATGAGTACTCTGCTCAGCAGAGACAAACAACACCTTTCACAGTGATAACGACATATATGAAACCAGACATACACAGGCATGTGATACACACAAAACACATTACAGTAACACACAATTAATGTAAACAATAACATAGAATGGACAGAAAACATACCCTCTCTCAAATGAATATGCCCCCCCCCGAATATGCATGCCTTTTGGCCTACATTATCTAAACACGTCTGAGAACCACTCCACTTAATTCTAAACTGGAGTCAGTAGTTCATACAATTCATATTGGAAGAAGAGGTGAAAAACATCTATTTGAGGTGGCGTTTGTGTGTGTGTGTGTGTGTGTGTGTGTGTGTGTGTGTGTGTGTGTGTGTGTGTGTGTGTGTGTGTGTGTGTGTGTGTGTGTGTGTGTGTGTGTGTGTGTGTGTGTGTGTGTGTGTGTGTGTGTGTGTGTGTGTGTGTGTTTGCCTGGAAAGACAAGAGGAACAGGAGGATTAGAGGGATGTAATGGAAGAGAAAGAGGAAATGGCAGAAGAGACAGTAAAAGGACAATAATGATGATATTCAGAGCTGATGGAGAGAAGATATTGCATATTGGAAGAGAAGGAGAGGAAATGAGGACTGAAAGAACCTGAGCTTGGATCTCAGAGAACGGGCCCTACAGTGGCCCAGCCACATCTGATGAGTGGAGCTGAGACAAGTTATAGGCCCAGAGTCTAGTAATGGGGATGTGAAGTGAGGGATGTAGGACGATGCCACAGTCACAAAGGAAAGGAAATGGAGTTTGTGTGATCTTGTCTCGGAATCATTCATATACTCCCCGTCGCAAGGGCCCACAGCATCTCCACCTCATCATTACCATTCAGAGGTTCCATTATTAGCATAGGGCTCAGTGATGTCACCTGAGGCCAAATAGGAGCACCCAGTGACTTTCCCATAATGCCACTCTCTGCATCCTCCTGGCACTGTCCAAGCTCTCTACTCTCTCAGCACCTATAAAGACCTCTCCACTGAGAAACCCCTCCACTTATTTTAAATGAAGGGTGAACTGTGCATTGTGCACATATAATTTATTTACACATGTATTGCATTTTAAACCAGGGGTTGGAACGTTCTGAACAGAACCACTATGGTTTTTGTTTCGTTCCACTCTTCCGACCAGCAAATAAAGTTCTGAACCGGTTTCAAAAAGTACCTGTTTATATCATTCCTTTCTGTTCCTTTTTTAACCTGTGAAATATATATATATATTACAATTAGCTCATTAAATGACTTCACCAACCAGTGCAGATAGAGCAGGCAAGCTAGTTGATTACATGCGTGATGGACAGACAAGTGTAGCCTATGGTGCAAGATGCCACTGAAAAATTACATTTACATTACATTTAAGTCATTTAGCAGACGCTCTTATCCAGAGCGACTTACAAATTGGTGCATTCACCTTATGACATCCAGTGGAACAGTCACTTTACAATAGTGCATCTAAATCTTAAAGGGGGGGGGAAGAGGGAATACTTATCCTATCCTAGGTATTCCTTAAAGAGGTGGGGTTTCAGGTGTCTCCGGAAGGTGGTGATTGACTCCGCTGTCCTGGCGTCGTGAGGGAGTTTGTTCCACCATTGGGGGGCCAGAGCAGCGAACAGTTTTGACTGGGCTGAGCGGGAGCTGTACTTCCTCAGTGGTAGGGAGGCGAGCAGGCCAGAGGTGGATGAACGCAGTGCCCTTGTTTGGGTGTAGGGCCTGATCAGAGCCTGGAGGTACTGAGGTGCCGTTCCCTCACAGCTCCGTAGGCAAGCACCATGGTCTTGTAGCGGATGCGAACTTCAACTGGAAGCCAGTGGAGAGAACGGAGGAGCGGGGTGACGTGAGAGAACTTGGGAAGGTTGAACACCAGACGGGCTGCGGCGTTCTGGATGAGTTGAAGGGGTTTAATGGCACAGGCAGGGAGCCCAGCCAACAGCGAGTTGCAGTAATCCAGACGGGAGATGACAAGTGCCTGGATTAGGACCTGCGCCGCTTCCTGTGTGAGGCAGGGTCGTACTCTGCGAATGTTGTAGAGCATGAACCTACAGGAACGGGCCACCGCCTTGATGTTAGTTGAGAACGACAGGGTGTTGTCCAGGATCACACCAAGGTTCTTAGCGCTCTGGGAGGAGGACACAATGGAGTTGTCAACCGTGATGGCGAGATCATGGAACGGGCAGTCCATCCACCGGGAGGAAGAGCAGCTCCGTCTTGCCGAGGTTCAGCTTGAGGTGGTGATCCGTCATCCACACTGATATGTCTGCCAGACATGCAGAGATGCGATTCGCCACCTGGTCGTCAGAAGGGGGAAAGGAGAAGATTAGTTGTGTGTCGTCTGCATAGCAATGATAGGAGAGACCATGCGAGGTTATGACAGAGCCAAGTGACTTGGTGTATAGCGAGAATAGGAGAGGGCCTAGAACAGAGCCCTGGGGGACACCAGTGGTGAGAGCGCGTGGTGAGGAGACAGATTCTCGCCACGCCACCTGGTAGGAGCGACCTGTCAGGTAGGACGCAGTCCAAGCGTGAGCCGCGCCGGAGATGCCCAACTCGGAGAGGGTGGAGAGGAGGATCTGATGGTTCACAGTATCGAAGGCAGCCGATAGATCTAGAAGGATGAGAGCAGAGGAGAGAGAGTTAGCTTTAGCAGTGCGGAGCGCCTCCGTGATACAGAGGAGAGCAGTCTCAGTTGAATGACTAGTCTTGAAACCTGACTGATTTGGATCAAGAAGGTCATTCAGAGAGAGATAGCGGGAGAGCTGGCCAAGGACGGCACGTTCAAGAGTTTTGGAGAGAAAAGAAAGAAGGGATACTGGTCTGTAATTGTTGACATCGGAGGGATCGAGTGTAGGTTTTTTCAGAAGGGGTGCAACTCTCGCTCTCTTGAAGACGGAAGGGACGTAGCCAGCGGTCAGTGATGAGTTGATGAGCGAGGTGAGGTAAGGAAGGAGGTCTCCGGAAATGGTCTGGAGAAGAGGGGAGGGGATAGGGTCAAGCGGGCAGGTTGTTGGGCGGCCGGCCGTCACAAGACGCGAGATTTCATCTGGAGAGAGAGGGGAGAAAGAGGTCAGAGCACAGGGTAGGGCAGTGTGAGCAGAACCAGCGGTGTCGTTTGACTTAGCAAACAAGGATCGGATGTCGTCGACCTTCTTTTCAAAATGGTTGACGAAGTCGTCTGCAGAGAGGGGGGGGGAGGAGGATTCGGGAGGGAGGAGAAGGTGGCAAAGAGCTTCCTAGGGTTAGAGGCAGATGCTTGGAATTTAGCGTGGTAGAAAGTGGCTTTAGCAGCAGAGACAGAGGAGGAAAATGTAGAGAGGAGGGAGTGAAAGGATGCCAGGTCCGCAGGGAGGCGAGTTTTCCTCCATTTCCGCTCGGCTGCCCGGAGCCCTGTTCTGTGAGCTCGCAATGAGTCATCGAGCCACGGAGCGGGAGGGGAGGACCGAGCCGGCCTGGAGGATAGGGGACATAGAGAGTCAAAGGATGCAGAGAGGGAGGAGAGGAGGGTTGAGGAGGCAGAATCAGGAGATAGGTTGGAGAAGGTTTGAGCGGAGGGAAGAGATGATAGGATGGAAGAGGAGAGAGTAGCGGGGGAGAGAGAGCGAAGGTTGGGACGGCGCGATACCATCCGAGTAGGGGCAGTGTGGGAGGTGTTGGATGAGAGCGAGAGGGAAAAGGATACAAGGTAGTGGTCGGAGACTTGGAGGGGAGTTGCAATGAGGTTAGTGGAAGAACAGCATCTAGTAAAGATGAGGTCGAGCGTATTGCCTGCCTTGTGAGTAGGGGGGAGGGTGAGAGGGTGAGGTCAAAAGAGGAGAGGAGTGGAAAGAAGGAGGCAGAGAGGAATGAGTCAAAGGTAGACGTGGGGAGGTTAAAGTCGCCCAGAACTGTGAGAGGTGAGCCGTCCTCAGGAAAGGAGCTTATCAAGGCATCAAGCTCATTGATGAACTCTCCGAGGGAACCTGGAGGGCGATAAATGATAAGGATGTTAAGCTTGAAAGGGCTGGTAACTGTGACAGCATGGAATTCAAAGGAGGCGATAGACAGATGGGTAAGGGGAGAAAGAGAGAATGACCACTTGGGAGAGATGAGGATCCCGGTGCCACCACCCCGCTGACCAGAAGCTCTCGGGGTGTGCGAGAACACGTGGGCGGACGAAGAGAGAGCAGTAGGAGTAGCAGTGTTGTCTGTGGTGATCCATGTTTCCGTTAGTGCCAAGAAGTCGAGGGACTGGAGGGAGGCATAGGCTGAGATGAACTCTGCCTTGTTGACCGCAGATTGGCAATTCCAGAGGCTACCTGAGACCTGGAACACCACGTGGGTCGTGCGCGCTGGGACCACCAGATTAGGGTGGCCGCGGCCACGCGGTGTGGAGCGTTTGTATGGTCTGTGCAGAGAGGAGAGAACAGGGATAAACAGACACATAGTGAACAGGCTACAGAAGAGGCTACGCTAATGCAAAGGAGATTGGAATGACAAGTGGACTACACGTCTCGAATGTTCAGAAAGTTAAGCTAAGTAGCAAGAATCTTATTGACTAAAATTATTAAAATGATACAGTACTGCTGAAGTAGGCTAGCTGGCAGTGGGTGCGTTGTTGACACTACACTAATCATGCCTGGAATGTAAAATAATGTTATTAACTGGTTCCCATGGTTTTAAAATAATGTTTCTGTTCAAGAACAGTATGGATAACTTTTGTTCCTTGAAAATGTTTGGTCTTTTCCAGTTTTCGGTTCCGTTCCCTGAACCGGTTCCAGCCCCTGGTTTAGAAAGCTGCAAATACTTGGCTAATGTTCAAGCTAAGGGTTTTATGAAAATATATATATTTTTTATCTTAAATTTGTTATTTTCACACAAACACCTGCCATAAATTTGTGCTAAAGGCAATTACTGAGATGATTGTCAAGCTAGCGAAGCTGTAATGCACTGCCCTAGCAGAATCATGTTGAAAATTTGACCAATTTCCTCACTTGTGTTGGATAACATTGCATGCATTTGATGTTTGAATATTATTATGTGATTAAAAAACATGAGCTGGCGCACACCCAGAAAAAATGTGTTTGTGTGGAGGTGCTGACTAACGGCGAATAAACTTTAAACTATCAAAATAAAGAAAGTCACTCTGGCCCTATGGAAGGCACAGTGATGCCGAGACGTTGGTAAATAACCATTCAATTGCTGGTTTATACATGAAGTGGGCAACTTTCTTTATTTTGATAGTTTATTGAATATTATTATGTGCCATATGTTGGGTAAGTGAGTGTATGTATAGACTATAAAGTATGTGTGTACACATTTACAGCATGTTTCTCTGGTTAAAGTGTGTTTATCGTCTTACACTTTGAGTGTGTGTGTGTTTTGATCTGACTGGCTGGCACCCTGCCCATGTCTCTTGACATTGATAAATGATGTAGATTAGCATAGTGCCCCTCCCCTACAAAGCCAACACAATAATGTATCACAGCACTAAACACAACTTACTCACCGCAGCCTCAATTGCTAGCAGATTAATAGTCTCTTAATCAGATCTCTCATCTCATCTCTCTCTGTGTCTCTCTGTGTGCTCTTCCCAGTCAGGGTGGCTGTCTGTCTCATCCATTGGTCTCATCACAAAGAATAGCTCTGTTTGTTTAGGGAGGCCAGGCCAGTTGATTAAGGGGGAATTTCTCTGCAAAGTGGGGGGAAGTCTCTATGCAAAGTGGGGTAAAGCAAGGCTAGTTTGTTATAGAAGGGTTGCTCTGCCCATTTAGAATGACAAAGCCCATCTCTGAATTGAGGTGTAATACAGGTGTTTAAAGGACAAATACGTATTTGTCCTTTAGAACAGATTACTGTGTTTATGTAGGGAGATAGCTCTGTTATCTGGCGAGGCACAGCATTCATACTTTAGACAATGTCCCTGCTTGTTTTGGTGGGAAGACGTTAGAAGGGTCTTTTCTTTCTCTCTACCTTTCCACTTACATGTTTAGTTACAGTATTGTTGGCTTGTTGTCTTGCAGGAGCCACTACTCCAAACCCCACTGCATGGTTTCTATAGCAACGTGGGGATTTCTTCATTGACAAATGCTTCTTGATTAACTGGGTAAAGAGGCTGATTTGTTAAGCCCTTAAATTGTATGCAAAGCCATGGAACTCTCCTCTTTCTGCTTCTCCACAATTTCTCTGCCAGCTGAACTTGAGCCGAATGCTTCATTAGGTCCAGGCCAGAGAACACACTGAGATTGAATCAAAAGGAGGAGATGAGGGCTCCACAGCCTTCTTTGTGGGAGGCTGACCGAGGGAGGAGAAAGGAGGGAAAGAGTGTGGGATGAGAGTGGATGAAGGAGAGATTGAGAAACACCGAGACTGAGAGAGATGAGGAAAATTGTATATGTGTGTTTAAACATGTATATGTGTGTTTACGTGTGTGTGTGTGTTTATATGTATATCGGTATCTTTCGGTAGCCAATGTGAGGACAATGTCACCATCCATGAAGCGCGGGGGGGGGGGGGGGGTTTCCATGACAACATCAAGCTCTGCCAACTAGGTCTGCCCCTATTTGAGGCAACGGTTCTTGAGATGAGATCCATGATGTGTGTGTGTGTGTGTGTGTGTGTGTGAGACAGCAGTGTGTGTCAGTGCTGGAGCGAATGTGTGTGTCTCCGTGAGTGTTGAGTCCAGATTGAGACAGTGACAGATAGCGTTTGTACAGCTGTGAATGAAAGCTTTCAGAGATAATGACAGAGATGGTGCTATCGCTGTGTTTGCATGCCAGTGGGATAGGAGGATCAGTTCGAACAGCTCCTCTGTTCAAACTGGGGAGGGAAGGACGGAAGGAGGGAAGGATGGAAGGATGGTACTGTGTTTCAAGTGGGTTTAGTGTGGGGCTAAATGTTTACTCATGAATGACCTGTGCCAACTGTTGGTTATGAGTGGGCTGTAAGTGTGCAGTAAATGTGAGAGTGTTTGAATGTGTCATGATCTTAATAAAGATATTCTGCTTTTTGTGTAGTTCTTTGTGTGTAAAGAACTACACAATAATAGTAGGACGGTTGTATGTAATGGAATGCGTAGGGGTTATGCGTACGTAATGGTATGTGGAAAGGGTTGGTTGTTTGTGGGTTGTACATACCACTGTAATTTGTTGGACATGTGTGGAGGTCTGTGTGACGTGGTTGATTAAAGCTTGGTGAGTCTGTGTGTGTATATCTGTTCAGCGATGCCCAGAAAGGCACTGTGTTCATCTCTGAGATCTCTGTTTGTCCATTTTCGTTAAACCAAGCACTGGCACACACTCACAGGCTGCAGTTTCAAAGCCCAGAAATGAGAGACACAAACACACACACAGTCAGAGATAGAGAGAGAGAGTGGGGGGGAAGAGACAAGGTGGAGCGATAGAGTCACTGTAAACCCCTCTGGACTGCAGAGCTGACAAGAGAAAGTTTCTTCACACTGCCCCGACCAGATAACATAACATCTTCACACACGATATTTAGAGTGATGCCTTTGAGGGACTGAGGTCATTGGAGCTTACATTTAAAACACACTGCCTGCATTGGTCTTGGTAATAATCTGGATAGATGGAGTTGATACCAAGATTATTGTTACTTAAATTATATTATGTTGCCTCTCAAAACAATATGCTAAATATGCTATTTCTCAATTATACATGCATCAGTACTTGTATAAAGCAGTAGCAGATAGCAGCAGAGGGGAGTAAGCCAATACAAATCTGTTTACCTGAACATGTCCCTATGTAATGAGACTTTTCACCGTGTCATTTCCTCCTCTCCCTCCAGGGCTGGATGACTGTCTGCTGCAGTACATTAAGACATTTGAGAGAGAGAAGGTGGGAGGAGACCAGTTGCTTCGTATCACCCACCAGGAGCTGGAGGAGCTGGGGGTCACCCGCATCGGACACCAGGAGCTCATCCTGGAGGTTGTGGACCTACTCTGTGCCCTGGTGAGTCCTCCATCCCTTCCACTCAGTCATTTCATTCCCCTACAGAGCAGGGGTCTTCAACCTGTTGTTACCAAACCTTTTTTTTCCCACATCTTGTCTTATCATCAGGTGAATGATAATGGCAAGGCGAAGTAATCAACATTTATTTTTAAAATGAATAGATATGGTAAATCGTTTTTCACTATTTTAACCTCCCCACATTATAATTGGAAGATGAAGTGTAAACTCTCAACTGCCTATTAGCTAGAAAGTTAAAAAAAATAGCAGCTAAAAAATAGCAGCTGTTTAGAGCTAAAATAGTAGCTGTTTAACTGGTTAAACAAAGGCTAGCCATGTTTTTGCAAAAATGATTTACCAAGTCAAGAAAGCTTACCACCAACCAGTAGCATTTGCGCATTTGCCACACTGGTAGCCTATTCACAGGGGCTTTTTCAAAGTCTATGTCAGATACTCCAGTGATTGTAATTTGCTCAATAATTAGGAGTTGAGAATCATTGAGGACTGATGAACCCACCAAAAAGTGTGAATCAAGTCAGGAAGTCAGAGAACCATCCAGAAACCAACTCAAAAAGTCTAGGTCTAGGCTTAATCTGTGTCCGGGAAACCAACCCTTATTTTTTGGCCATAGTGAAGACCCCTTTCTGGAGAGGTCAGACAGGCAGCTGGCGTAGGGCTCAACTGTAAGAGTCTTTACAGTTTAGGAGTGAAGTGCTGGGATATGTTAAAGGATTTCTGTGCTGACAGCATTTCAGACTCTTGTTCCATCTTGTATGTTTTGTTTGTCTGACATCTGTGTCCATTTTAGGACATTCTATCATTCAATATTCCCTTTAGGTTCGATTTTCTTTCTGATTATTGATAATTAGTTGTTGACAAATTCACAGTTGGCTAATATCTGTTTTAGGCTGACAAGTGTTGTGTCAGATCAGGTAATTGCCCTGTTTGTCAGTTCATTTCCCTTGTTCCACCTGTATGCCGGAGGGATAGTTACTCACAGAAAATAAACATGGATAATCTCTGATAATCCCCTGAACTAATTTTCCATTCTCTCTGCCACCCCACACATACTGTACAGACACAATCACACCACCCCAAACACACAACACAATCACACCAGCTTCTAGGGTGGTTTGGGTGGGTGTGACACATGGACGTTAAAGAACGATGACCAACAGAAGATAATGGCTATAGAGAAAGAGGGGGAGATAGAGGATGAGAGAGAAGAGAGAGGATCCGAGTAAAGATTGAGTGGGTGAGATTGATGGGAATAAAGGGAAACGAGTGAGGCGGGATATCTATTTAACTAACTATTTAGCAGCCTTATGGCTTGGGGGCAGAAGCTGTTCAGGTTCCTGTTGGTTCCAGACTTGGTACCATTTGCCAAGCGGTAGTAGAGAGTGAGTGGACCATGATAATTCCTTAGTGATGTGGATACAGAGGAACTTGAAGCTCTCAACCTGCTCCACTACAGCCCCATCAATGTGCATGAGGGCGTGTTCGGTTCTCTGTTTCCTGTAGTCCACCATCAGCTCCTTTGTCTTGCTGATGTTGTGGGAGAGGTTGTTGTCCTGACACCACACTGCCAGGTCTCTGAACTCCCTGTAGGCTGTCTCATAGACTGTTCTCTCTACTACCAAATGGCAAGCGGTACAGATGCACCAAATCTGGAACTAACAGGACCCTGAACAGCTTCTACTCCCAAGCCATACGACTGCTAAATAGTTAGTTAAATAGATAACAAATACAGTTGAAGTCGGAAATTTACATACACCTGAGCCAAATACATTTAAACTCAGTTTTTCACAATTCCTGACTTTTAATCCTAGTTAAAATTCCCTGTCTTAGGTCAGTTAGGATCACCACATTATTTTAAGAATGTGAAATGTCAGAATAATAGTGGAGAAAATGATTTATTTCAGCTTTTATTTCTTTCATCACATTCCCAGTGGGTTAGAAGTTTACATACACTCAATTAGTATTTGGTTGCATTTCCTTTAAATTGTTTAACTTGGGTCAAATGTTTCGGGTAGCCTTCCACAAGCTTCCCACAATAAGTTGGGTGAATTTTGGCCCATTCCTCCTGACAGAGTTGGTATCACTGAGTCAGGTTTTTAGGCCTCCTTGCTTGCACTCGCTCTTTGTTCTGCCCACAGATTTTCTATAGGGCATTGTGAAGGCCACTCCAATACCTTGACTTTGTTGTCCTTAAGCAATTTTGACACAACTTTGGAAGTATGCTTGTGGTCATTGTCCATTTGGAAGACCCATTTGTGACCAAGCTTTAACTTCTTGACTGATGTCTTGAGATGTTGCTTCAATATATCCACATAATTTTACTGCCTCATGATGCCATCTATTTTGTGAAGTGCACCAGTCCCTCCTGCAGGTTATGCTGATATAGGACTCGTTTTACTGTGGATATAGATACTTTGGTACCTGTTTCCTCCAGCATATTCACAAGGTCCTTTGCACTTGTTCTGGGATTGATTTGCACTTTTCGCACCAAAGTACATTCTTCTCTAGAAGACAGAATGCGTCTCCTTACTGAGTGGTATGATGGCTGCGTGGTCCCATGGTGTTTATACTTGCGTACTATTGTTTGTACAGATAAACGTGGTACCTTCAGGGGAAAGGAACCGGGAACAGGCCATTTAAATGAAGAGCTGTTAGAGGGGCAATTGGGAGCAGGCATTTGGAAATTGCTCCCAAGGATGAACCAGACTTGTGGAGGTCTACAATTTATTTTCTGAGGTTGTGGCTGATTTCTTTAGATTTTCCCATGACATCAAGCAAAGAGGCACTGAGTTTAAAGGTAGGCCTTGAAATACCTTCACAGGTACACCTTCAAATCGACTCAAAAGATGTAAATTAGCCTATCAGAAGCTTCTAAAGCCATGCCATCATTTTCTGGAATTTTCCAAGCTGTTTAAAGGCACGGTCAATTTAGTGTATGTACATTTCTGACCTACTGGAATTATGATACAGTGAATTATAAGTGAAATAATCTGTCTGTAAACAATTGTTGGAAAAATTACTTGTAGATGTCCTAACAGACTTGCCAAAACTATAGTTTGTTAACATGAAATGTGTGGAGTGGTTGAAAAACGAGTTTTAATGACTCCAACCTAAGTGTATGTAAACTTCCGACGTCAACTCTAGTTACCCGGGCTATTTGCACTGACCCTTTTTGCACAAACTCTTCTGACTCATCACATACGCTGCTGTTACTGTTTATTATGTTTACTAGTACAAAACATTAGGAACATGACATAGACTGACCAGGTGAATCAGGTGAAATCTATGATCGCTTACTGATGTCACATGTTAAATCCACTTCAATCAGTGTAGATGAAGGGGAGGAGACAGGTTAATGAAGGATTTTTAAGCTTTGAGACATGGATTGTGCATGTGTGCCATTCAGAGGGTGAATGGGCAAGACAAAATATTTAAGTGCCTTTGATCGGGATATGGTACTGTAGTAGGTGCCAGGCGCCCCGGTTTGTGTCAAGAATTGCAACACTGCTGTGTTTTTTACACTCAACAATTTCCTGTGTGTATGAAGAATGGTCCACCACCCAAAGGACATACAGCCAACTTGACACGTGTGAGAAGCATTGGAGTCAACATGGGCCAGCATCCATGTGGAACGCTTTCGACACCTTGTAGAGTCCATGCCCCAATTAATTGAGGCTTTTCTGAGGGAAAAAGAGAGGGATTCAGTTCAATATTAGGAATGTTCCTAATGTTTGGTATGCTCAGTGTATATCCTGTTGCTTAGTCACTTTATCCCTACCTATATGTACATATCTACCTCAATTACCTCATACCCCTTGACATCAACTCAGTACTGGTACCCCATGTATATAGCCAAGTGATTTTTACTCATTATGTAGTTATTCCTCGTGTTATTTTTTTCTATTTTCTATTATTATTATAATACTTGTTTTTGTCTCTGCATTGTTCGGAAGGGCCCGTAAAATAAGTATTTCACTCTTAGTCAGAGAGAGGAGGGAATAGAGAGGGAGAGAGGAGGGGATAGAGAGAGGGAGAGAGGAGGCGATAGAGAGAGGGGAGGGAATGGAGAGAGAGAGAGGAGGGTATAGAGGGATAGAGAGAGAGAGAGAGGCGATAGAGAGAGGGGAGGGAATGGAGAGAGAGAGAGGAGGGTATAGAGAGAGGAGGGGATAGAGAGTAAGCAGTCAGAGGTCACAGTTGTTATCTGAAGCCCACTCATCCTCCCTAGCCGTACTGGTAAGCTCGCCTTCACTCCCTAAGCCTCTTATGTAACTCGGATTTGGTTAAGTCAGTCAGTCAGGCACAGTTAGGCACTGTATTAAATATGATTACTCATCGGCCAGCCCCCCTCCAAGAAAACCTCTCATGACAGACGCCCACAGGCCCCCACGTGCAGCGGGGCATTGTGGGTAGCGGGTAATGAGTATTCTGGTTTCCCCACACATGCGAGGTGACAGCTGGAGGGGGAGTGGGGGACGGGTCTGATGGGTCACTCGTTCTGTTAGATCCTCGCATGTTTGTCACACATTGAGGCAGGCATAAGCAGGCAGGCTAGACTCCCTGTGAGCCCCTGTCAGTACAACTGGCTTTTTATTTACCACACTTTTAATCCCTTACTTTCTCTGCCTGTATGGAAAGAAACATGTTACAGTGAATTGTGTGTTTATGCCACATTCCCTTCCTTTGAATGAGGGTGAACAGTGACAACTTGAAAGTGAGTTTAAGGAGCATTTTTATGATTACTGTTGACTTGATTATCTAAACAACATTGTCATACAGTATATTTACAGCTTTTGGGAAAGTTAGTACTGTCACGACTTCCGCCGGAGTCGGTCCCTCTCCTTGTTCGAGCAGCGTTCGGAGGTCGACGTCAGCGGGCTTCTAGCCATCGCCGATCCACTTTTAATTTTCCATTTGTTTTGAAGGCGTCTAGACATTGGCTTGAGGGGGCTAAACACCCTTTTCTCATCTGGACGGACCACCGCAGTCTGGAGTGCATCCGGGCGGCGAGGAGACTGAACCCTTGCCAGGCAAGGTGGGCCATGTTCTTTACCGTTTTGTTTTCACCCTGTCCTGCAGACCAGGTTCCCAGAACGCTAAGACAGACACACTTTCCCGGATGTATGACACAGAGGAGCGGTCTATGGATCCCACTCCCATGCTCCCGGCCTCTTGCCTGTTGGCACCGGTAGTGTGGGAGCTGGACGCGGACATCGAGTGGGCGTTACGTACAGAGCTCACTCCCCTCCAGTGCCCAGCCGGGCGTCTGTATGTTCCGTTTGCTGTCCGCGACTGTTTGATCTATTGGGCCCACACGTCACCCTCCTCTGGTCATTCGGGCATCAGTCGGACAGTGCGCTGTGGGAAGTACTGGTGGTCCACCTTGGCTAAGGACGTGAGGGTTTATGTTTCCTCCTGCTCGGTGTGCGCCCAGTGCAAGGCCTCTAGGCACCTGCCCAGAGGGAAGTTACAACCCCTATCCGTTCCACAACGGCCGTGGTCGCACCTGTTGGTGGACTTCCTGACCGATCTTCCTCCCTCACTGGGCAACACCATGATCCTGGTCATTGTGGATCGGTTTTCTAAGTCCTGCCGTCTCCTCCCTTTGCCCGGTCTCCCTACAGCCCTAAAGACTGCGGAGGCCCTGTTCACACACGTCTTCCGGCACTACGGCATGCCTGAAGACATAGTATCTGATCGAGGTCCCCAGTTCACGTCAAGGGTCTGGAGGGCGTTCATGGAACGTCTGGGGGTCTCGGTCAGCCTTACCTCAGGTTTTCACCCCAAGAGTAACAGGCAGGTGGAGAGAGTAAACCAGGATGTGGGTAGGTTTCTGCTGTCTTATTGCCAAGACCGGCCGGGGGAGTGGGCGGCTTTCATACCCTGGGCAGAGATGGCCCAAAACTCCCTCTGCCACTCCTCTACCAACTTCTCCCCCTTCCAGTGCGTACTGGGGTACCAGCCGGTTCTGGCACCATGGCATCAGAGCCAGATCGAGGCTCCCGCGGTGGACGACTGGTTTAGACGCTCAGTGGAGACAAGGGACGCCGCTCATGTACACTACCAGAGGGCCGTGAGGCGTCAGAAAGCCAGTACAGACCGTCACCGCAGTGAGGCCCCGGTGTTAGCACCGGTCTGGCTCTCGACCCAAAACCTGCCCCTGCCCTGCCGGAAGATGGGCCCGCGGTTCAGCCGGAGTCGGTCCCTCTCCTTGTTCGAGCGGCGTTCGGCGGTCGACGTCACTGGCCTTCTAGCCATCACCGATCCTATTTTCCATTTGTTTTGTCTTTGTTTTATACACACCTGGTTTTAATTAGTTAGTGTGCACTTTGTTCTACACAGACTATAGTCGAGATTTTCTTTGGCAAAATGCACTTCATGGCAGTGAACTTCCTGTAATTATGTATTATATTGGCTCTGAAGTTTCTGTAGTTTGTTTTGAATTGATATCGACAGGTTAAAACCAGTTGAGACGCACCATCTCTTCTTCATGAGGGTTCTGTAGAGACATACAACAACAAAAATCATCCAAAATCCCAAGTAAAACTACAATAACATCCCGGTAATAAATGACAACGAGAGTCAACCAAATCCTCTCTCTCTCTCTCTCTCTCTCTCTCTCTCTCTCTCTCTCTCTCTCTCTCTCTCTCTCTCTCTCTCTCTCTCTCTCTCTCTCTCTCTCTCTCTCTCTCTCTCTCTCTCTCTCTCGCTCTCTCAGAACTACGGTCTGGAGACAGAGAATCTGAAGACTCTATCCCACAAGCTGAATGCCTCAGCCAAGAACCTGCAGAACTTTATCACAGGCAGGCGTCGCAGTGGTCACTATGACGGCCGCGCCACCCACAAGCTGCCCAACGACTTTCTCACCTCTGTGGTGGACCTCATCGCTGCAGCCAAGAGCCTGCTGGCATGGCTGGATAGGTGAGATTTGCAAAGAGCTACACACACACACACACACACACACACACACACACACACACACACACACACACACACACACACACACACACACACACACACACACACACACACACACACACACACACACACACACACACACACACACACACACACGTAATCGCATGCATCATTTTTCACTTCAAAGTAAAACAAGTAAATCATGCAAATTAATGTTGTTGGTGGCAAGTGATTCTCTTTACTGTGTAATTTATCTCACCTGTGGTAAGTTTCAGGTGCCTACAGGGTAGAAAAGACATTCCACCAGTTTTGAAAAGAGGAAACAGAACATTCTGCTCCATTGCACTTCATTGTAAAGTGCAATAATATATTTGACAGCATCTGCACTGTACATGCTCAGAGACACACTATCATACACAGACTACTCTCAAAGGTTGTTTTTCAAATCACACAGTCCCCTATGTAATGCACTACTTTTGTCAAGGCCAGTGGCGGTTTTAACATGTGAATCTTGGTGGGGCAAAAAAAAGTGGGATGCCTGCCAGCAAAGTCACAACACAACACTAAACAATACCTTAATTGCACACAAACGGTGGCCACAAACGGTTAGGGCCTGCATAATGCTGTCCCAACAGCAGTCCCAACACCTTACCACTGCAACAGTTCATTCATCTTCATTTATTGCCTTTAAAAAAAAAACATAGCTGATATGGCTGACTTGCTTAAACAAATGTGGTTTCTAATGACAGTTGAGATGTACAAACTATGGCATAAGAGGACGGATAAGAGGCAATCCATAATTTCGATGAAGACAATAATGAGTGAGAGACGATGGACTAAAAGGAAAGGAGTATACCTAGTCAGTTATACAACTGAATACATTCAACTGAAGTCTGAATCAGAGAGGTGCGGGGGGCTGCCTTAATCGACATCCACGTCTTCAGTGCCAGGGAAACAGTGGGTTAAGTGCCTTTCTCAGGGGCAAAACGACAGATTTTTACCTTGTCAGCTTGGGGATTCGATCCAGCAACCTTTTGGTTACTGGCACAACGATCTAGGCTACCTGCTGCCACGTAGTCAATATACTTTAACTATTTGTTCAGCATTTTTTAAATGTACAGTGACAGTGTTCTTACATACAAACAGACAATGAAAGCTCTTACAATATTTGATGAATACATTTCTCTTAAACAGGTGATAGGCAAACAAGCAGAGACACCGGCCACGAACGATGTGTTTACAGTTACCGCGCTGGTGAAAATAGACCAAATGATTAGGGTGAGGCACATGGGCTACGAACAGCTTACCACACAACATACATTTAGTATTACTCTCTCAGCTGCAGTATACATATCTCCCTGGCATATTACATCATTTATGCAGCAGCATAGAATACATTTTTGGACTCACCTTGGCTTGTGATTTGCTCACTTAAACATGAAGGTGACGCGGCGGTTTTGTCATCTCGTTTGGCATTCTCTGGATTTATGGTAGGAACTCGGAAATGAAAACACACAGCCACTCCATTGAATAGCAGGCTGTTACTTATTGCTTCGCACTGCTTGCAGTTAGCCACTGATTCCTTCCAAAAGACTCATTGTTGTATTTGCGATTTCCAACTTGATGTGTAATCTTTATTTCCAATTGTCGATGAGCATCGATACGTTTTATCTATAATTTCTCTTCATTATTTCTCTTCATATGACAAGGATTAAAAATAATTTGCCAGTAGATTGTCGACTTGATTCATGATAATAACTGCTAGCTAAGACTGTGAAAGTCCAATCAAAGTTACTGTAGATATAACGTGATTTGATGTCATTCTATCTGTGGCCAATGATCTTGAGCCTTCTTGGATGGGCACTTCTAATATAACTCTATAGCAGAAACCAAGGGGCTAAAATTTCCGAGCTCTAACCTTAGAATTGGGGATGACGTACTGTCCCATGAGTGACAGAAAACTGATTCAATCATGACAGAAAACTGAGCCAATCATGCTGGCTACCCCCACCACCACAGAAAGCACTGAGCTAAGCTGAAACACCTGCATTTTGGAGCTGCCTTACTCAAGAAAACAAAAAAGAGACCATGTTTGTATGCAGCTTTATTAACTCAGTTAAATTTTTGTTTATTTACATTGTTTGCAAACTGATATGTGACATGTAAATGCGAAAATAACAAGCAAAACAGGCAAGCCCCCCAAATTATTTTTTGCCCCACCTGACCTAAATGACGAGTCGCCACTGGTCCAGACCCATAGGGTGTCATATGAACATTTACCCATAATTAATTCAGAGGTCAAGGGTGAACGATGGCTCACTGGGTAGCAGACAGACAGGGTCTGTTTTCGACCACTCAAAAGTCTATGTCCTTACATAATCTCTATGAGCAATCAGCTGACGAACAAAGGATGAGTAAAGCCTTTATGTAAGGGTTGTTTTTGAGAGGTTGGCCATGAGAGCTGTTAAGAGCTGCTGTGTATCCTCCTCAGGTCCTCTGTGAGTTGCTGCCAGACAGTGTGTTTGTGTGTGTGTTTGTGCGTGTGGACCGGCGTGTGGGTGGGTGTATTAAGACTATCATATGCAGTAGACAAACTTGTATGAAAGCTGCATTATTAGTTTGATTCCCTAGACTTGCACTCTAGTTTAAGAACTGAACAACACCAGCTTCATAGATAACTGTAATTGTCATATATAATATGGCACACGATACACACTTCATACTCACCCACATGCATTGTCCACTCAAAGGGATCAGAATGAAGAATGATCTAATGGTTCATTCCAGGTGCTACTTCTTTTTCAGGTCTCCGTTCGCAGCAGTGGCAGACTACTCCATGACAAGAAACAATGTGATTCAGCTGTGTCTAGAGCTCACCACGATTGTACAGCAGGCAAGCCATCAAACACAATCCCATATACAGCTGTACCACTAGCTAGCATTAACCACTGTTGTAACAAACATGTCTCAAAGGCCTTTTTAAATTGAGTTAGTCAACACAGGACCTGTGTTCTCTGCTCTGCTATTGGAAATAACTGTATGTGTCATCATGCCAACTGAGCAAAGACAGCCTCTGGCTACTCAAATGGAGCCTTTCCTTTTGTAAAGAGCATGACAGCCTGCCTGCCTACCATACAGTATGTGTGTATGCTGGGGGGATGTGGATGGGTTTCTCTGTGTTGCTCTAATTCCTACTGCGGGAGCAGAACTGAACTGTTCCAATAGATATAAATAGGGGAAGGCTGTGACTGTATAGAGGCATCCGTCTTCACTAGAGCAGGACAACGTACTGTAGGAGGAGGGCTGCAGGAAGGGAGGGTGAGTTTAGGCCTGGTCCTGCAGGGATTGGCTCGGGTACAGGCTCTACAAGAGGGCCTGGTCCAAGGCTGCAGAGGTGTTTACAAAGAGCAGCAGGTAGAGCAACAGAGGTTTCATCCATGTGTGGCTGTCTATGGAGTCTATCTGATGGCCAGGAGATATCGTCTGTAGAGAGAGAGAAGGAGCGGAGAGAGGGAGGCATGCCCCCGACAAGGCAGAGTGACTCGTAGTGGACTGTTTGTGTGTGTTTGTGTGAGAGGGGGGCATCAGTGCTGAACTTCTCTGTTCTTTTCATATTGTCACCTTGTTATAACTGGAATAAGCACTTCTCTGACATGTTGTCCTGTAGTAACCTCTGCCTCTGCATCTCCCTCTGTTTGGCAGGACTGTTCTGTGTATGAGACAGAAAATAAGATTCTGCATGTGGTGAGTGGGCCCACTTATTTCCATTCCTTTCAATGCATCCAAACATAATTAGAGTCCCCATAACTCAGTTACTGTCTGGCGACTCATCCCTAATCCATCTAAAATCCTTGTTTTCTCTCTTTCCCTACTCTCCATCCTTTCTGTCTACAGTGTAAGACTCTATCTGGAGTGTGTGATCACATCATCTCCCTGTCCTCTGACCCGATGGTGTCCCAGTCAGCCCATTTGGAGGTGGTTCAGCTGGCCAACATCAAGTCCACTGAGGGACTGGTAAGACTCCCCAGATACTCAGACGTACAGACTAGAAGGTCTTGTACCTTTTACTTACCTTCTCTCTTTCTCTAACACAACTACAAAACATGCACTCCTACTGGGTGACAGATCACTCTTCTGGGTAATAGATTTAGGAGAGTAACTACTATGTATTTACTTAGTATATTTGTCCTGTACAGTACAGTATGTGGATATAAACCGTTATCTAAAACCTGGATGTTTGCCCTAACTTGACCTTACAGTTGAAGTCGGAAGTTTACATACACTTGAGTTGGAGTCATTAAAACTAGTTTTTCAACCACTCCACACATTTCTTGTTAACAAATTATAGTTTGGCAAGTTGGTTAGGACATCTACTTTGTGCATGACACAAGTAATTTTTCCAACAATTGTTTACAGATTATTTCACTTATACTTCACCTTATCACAATTGCAGTGGGTCAGAAGTTTACATACACTAAGTTGACTGTGCCTTTAAACAGCTTGAAAAATTCCAGAAGATGATGTCATGGCTTTAGAAGCTTCTGATAGGCTAATTGACATAATTTGAGTCAATTTGAAGTGTACTTGTGGTTGTATTTCAAGGCCTACCTTCATACCCAGTGCCTCTTTGCTTGATGTCATGGGAAAATCTAAAGAAATCAGCCAAGACCTCAGAAAAATAATTGTAGACCAGGTACCACTTTCATCTGTACAAACAATAGTACGCAAGTATAAACACCATGGGACCACGCAGCCGTCATACCGCTCAGGAAGGAGACGCATTCTGTCTCCTAGACATGAACGTACTTTGGTGTGAAAAGTGAAAAATCAATCCCAGAACAACAGCAAAGGACCTTGTGAAGATGCTGGAGGAAACAGGTACAAAAGTATATATATTGTAACGGCCGTTGGTGGTGGAAGAAGGTGAGGATCAATGAGCAGCGTGGTAAGTGTCCATATTTCTAATAAAGTAATAGAACACTGAACAAAATCAACAAAGTGAACGAACGAAACCGAAACAGTTCTGTCTGGTGCAGATACAAACACTCAACAGAAAACAATCACCCACAAAACACAGGTGGGAAAAGGCTACCTAAGTATGATTCTCAATCAGAGACAACAAATGACACCTGCCTCTGATTGAGAACCATACCAGGCCAAACACATAAACGCACCATAGAAAAACGAACATAGACTGCCCACCCAACTCACGCCCTGACCATACTAAAACAAAGACATATCAAAAGAACTAAGGTCAGAACGTGACAGTACCCCCCCAAAAGGTGCGGACTCCGGCCGCAAAACCTGAACCTATAGGGGAGGGTCTGGGTGGGTGTCTGTCCGCGGTGGCGATTCCGGCAGCGCCGGAGTGAAGGGCGGCTCTGGCAGCTCCTGACTGACGGACAGCTCTGGCAGCTCCTGACTGGCGGGCGGCTCTGGCAACTCCTGACTGGCTGGCGGCTCTTGCAGCACCTGACTGGCGGGCGGCTCTGGCAGCTCCTGACTGGCGGGCGGCTCTGGCAGCTCCTAACTGACAGGCGGCTCTGGCAGCTCCTGACTGACGGGCGACTCTGGCAGCTCCTGACTGATGGGCGACTCTGGCAGCTCCTGACAGACGGGCGACTCTGGCAGCTCCTGACAGACGGGAGACTCTGGCAGCTCCTGACAGATGGGCAACTCTGGCAGCTCCTGACAGACGGGAGACTCTGGCAGCTCAGGACAGACGGGCGACTCTGGCAGCTCAGGACTGACGGGCGACTCTGACTGCTCAGGACAGACGGGAGACTCTGGCCGCACAGGACAGACGGGAGACTCGGGCCTCTCAGGACAGACACGAGACTCTGGCAGCTCAGGACAGACGGGCGACTCTGGCAGCTCAGAACGGACGGGAGACTCTGGCCGCTCAGGACAGACGGGAGACTCTGGTAGCTCCGGACAGACGGGAGACTCTGGCAACTCAGGACAGACGGGAGACTCTGGCAGCTCAGGACGGACGGGAGACTCTGGCCGCTCAGGACAGACGGGAGACTCTGGCAGCTCAGGACAGACGGGAGACTCTGGCAGCTCAGGACAGACGGGAGACTCTGGCAGCGCTGGACAGGAGGGAGAACCTGGAGGAAGGAGACGGAGTGACAGCCTGGTGCGTGGGGCTGCCACCGGCCTGATGTTTGGAGGAGGCACAGGATAGACCGGACCGTGGAGGCGCACTGGAGATCTGAGGCACCGAGCCTGCACAACCCTACCTGGCAGGCCAGTGCGGTGAGGTGGATCAGACCTTACTGGGCTGTGCTGGCGAACTCGGGGACACCGTGCGTAGGGCTGGTGCCATGTACCCTGGCCCGAGGAGACGCACTGGAGACCAGATGCGCTGAGCCAGCTTCATGGCACATGGCTCGGCCGATATGAGGCACTGCGATGTAACGCACCGGGCTATGCCTGTGCACCGGGGACACCGTGCGCCTCACGGCATAACACGGTGCCTGCCCGGTCCACCTCTCTCTACAGTAAGCACGGAGAGTTGGCTCAGGTCTCCTACCTGACTTAGCCACAATCCCTGTGTGCCTCCCCCAAGACATTTTTGGGGATGCCTCTCGTCCCAGCCGCGCTGCCATGCTGCCTCCGCATACCACCGCCGCTCAGCTTTCGCTGCCTCCAGCTCTGCCTTGGGCGGCGATATTCCCCAGCCTGTGCCCAGGGTCCTTCTCTGTCCAGAATCTCCTCCCATGTTCATGAGTCCAGAGATTCCTGCTGCTGCCCGATACCACGCTGCTTAGTCCTTTTTTGGTGGGTGATTCTGTAACGGCCATTGGCGAGGGAAGAAGGTGAGGACCAATGCACAGCGTGGTAAGTGTCCATATTTTTAATAAAGTAATAGAACACTGAACAAAAACAACAAAGTGAACGAACGAAACTGAAACAGTTCTGTCTGGTGCAGATACAAACACTCAACAGAAAACAATCACCCACAAAACACAGGTGGGAAAAGGCTATCAAAGTATGATTCTCAAACAGAGACAACGAACGACACCTGCCTCTGATTGAGAACCATACCAGGCCAAACACATAAACGCAACATAGAAAAACGAACATAGACTGCCCACCCAACTCACGTCCTGACCATACTAAAACAAAGACATAACTAAAGAACTAAGGTCAGAACGTGACATATATCCACAGTAAAATGAGTTCTATACTGACATAACCTGAAAGGCCGCCCTGCAAGGAAGAAGCCACTGCTCCTAAACTGCCATAAAAAAAAGCCAGACTATGGTTTCCAACTGCATATGGGGACAAAGATTGTACTTTTTGGAGAAATGTCCTGTGGTCTGATGAAACAAAAATAGAACTGTTTGGCCATAATGACCATCGTTATGTTTGAAGGAAAAAGGGGATGCTTGCAAGCTGAAGAACACCATTCCAACCATGAAGCATGGGGGTGGCAGCATTATGTTGTGGGGGTGCTTTGCTGCAAGAGGGACTGGTGCACTTCACAAAATAGAAGGCATCATGAGGAAGTAAAATTATGTGGATATATTGATGTGTGCAGCAATATCTCAAGACATCAGTCAATATCTCAAGACATCAGTCATGAAGTTAAAGCTTGGTCCCATATGGGTCTTCCAAATGGACAATGACCTCATGAATACTTCCAAAGTTGTGGCAAAATGGCTTAAGGACAACAGTTAAGGTATTGGAGTGGCTATCGCAAAGCCCTGACCTCAATCCCATAGAAAATTTGTGGGCAGAACTGAAAAAGCGTGTGCGAGCAAGGAGGCCTACAAACCTAATTCAGTTATAGCAGCTCTGTCAGGAGGAATGGGTCACCCAACTTATTGTGGGAAGCTTGTGGAAGGCTACCCAAAACATTTAAGGCTACCCCAAAACAATTTAAAGGCAATGCAACCAAATACTCATTGAGTGTATGTAAACTTCTGACATACTGGGAATGTGATGAAAGAATAATAAATAATTCTCTCTACTATTATTCTGACATTTCACTTTCTTAAAATAAAGTGGTGATCCTAACTGATCTAAGACAGGGAATTTTTGTAGGATTAAATGCCAGGAATTTTGAAAAACTGAGTTTAAATGTATTTGGCTAAGGTGTATGTAAACTTCCGAACTTCAACTGTTGATATGACTGTCCTGCTTGGGGCTGTAAACTCCACCCCCCCACACACACAAATGCACAGAGCCCTCAGAGGGCCACAGAGCACACAGAAGGCAACAGAGCTTTTCACATACAGGACTGTCAATAGAACCTGAACAGAGGAGTGGGCAGAGTGGGTCAAAAATAAACCTCTTACTCTCTTCTCACTCAGACTGAGATGCACTGAATGTGTGTGTGTGTGTATGCGAGCGTGTGCGTTTCTGTGTGTCTGTTTGTTATGCACTTACAGCCCCTCTGAGGAAAGGCTTGAGCATTTGAGTATGTTTGTCTGTTTGCCTCTCTGAGTGACAGTGTCCGATTGAATATGTACAATATAGATTCATGGATGTTTTTTGTAACTTTGTACTGTATGCATTTATGTGTTTGTGTTTGTAATGTACTGTATATGGATGTGCAAACTATTATCAGGCTATGGCTCTAAGCTACCTCTCTCTGTCTCTCTATAGGGCATGTACATCAAATCGACATATGATGGCCTGCATGTCATCACTGGAACTACAGAGGGAGTGAGTATCGATCATGCTCAGTCAGAGGGAGATGTGTCTCTCAAGGCGGTGTCACAGTGAATCTCCTAAATGACAGTGAACAGCATCAGGCCCATCAGTGTTTTTATAGCTGTGTGATGTGTCTCTTCCTCTCCATCAGTCTCTGGCTGACCGCTGTAAGAAAATTCATGCAGGCGATGAAGTCATCCAGGTCAATCATCAGACAGTGGTGCGTCTCTCTATTTTCTAACCTTTTTTTTAAACCTCGATTTAACCAGGAAGAAACACATTGAGAAGCAGGTTCTTTTTTCCCAGGGTGACCTGGCCAAGATAGCAGTAGTAGTCAATACAACATTTAAGATGTCCACCCATGAAAGGATTCATTCATTCAAGGTTAATACAAACGGGTGCAATTTTCACTGGGGACGGTTGGGACACCCCACATTCTGAAATTGCATTTTTGTCAACCCCAGTTTTATCATTGGAATGTGACGGTGTGCTTTAGGACCATGCGGAGGCCTCTGATCGGTCGGGGTAGGCTGTTTGGAGTGTTCATCTGACTGCATAAAAAGAAAAGTCCAGTCAATATAGAATTTCATCAGAAAAACAATAGTCCAAACCTCATGTCTCTACTATACTGCATATGGTTCAAACGTTACAGACAATTTACTCTGAGAATTTAGCATGTTTAGAGTGATTGGAATGTCATCACAGTATGATAAAAAAGCGGTCACTGCTCAATAGAATTCTGTGGCGCTGCTCCGTTGCAGAACGGCGCTAACTTCGAAACTCAACTTACAAGCTAACTAGTGGCTGCAAGTTCATGAGTGAAAACATGGGCCTTTTCTAAATGAAATCTGCTGAATACAATACTTAAAATGAGATTAAATATATATTTATTTACAAAGCTAAGAGATTGAATTTCAATATCCACCCTTTGCGAAAGACAATCTGTTCCAGTTTTCATAGTGTATTTCTGAGTCTTTCCCTTTAAATCGGCATAGAAACGGCCCCTCTCAACGTAGAGTGATCATCATTTTAGGCAATGAAAGCCAAGGATCTGGAGGTGAAAATGATATCAAGTTGATTTTGATTGGTTCAACCATTTGGAAACACATCCAAATGGTACCACCACACAATGCCTAATATGGAAGAGATACAACCAAGAGTTGCAGTCTAAACTAGCAACGGTCACAGCAAATTAACATTCTTATTTCATCAACACTGTCAAACACAATTATATTAAGGTTATAATATTGTAAAGTACAATCTAATGATTCATTCTATGTCATTGATAATGACATAGGGCAAAGAAAACTACATTTTGACATTGATTTTGTAACATCCTACAGAAAACATTTATAAAATGCTAACCTTCTCTGGCTGAGAGCGAGCACTGGTGAAGGTCTTTCATTTTGTATATTTTTTATATTATCTCCCTTGTCGATCCCCATTAATCTTACGTTTACATACTGTTATAGGACTACCCTATGATTACTACTATGTTCGTGCGAAATGTTGCCCTATGTGTTTTTCATTATATTTGTGTGTATGTATGTATGTATGTATGTATGTATGTATGTGTGTGTGTGTGTGTGTGTGTGTGTGTGTGTGTGTGTGTGTGTGTGTGTGTGTGTGTGTGTGTGTGTGTGTGTGTGTGTGTGTGTGTGTGGCTTGTGGCGCTAGGTGGGCTGGCAGTTGAAGAACTTGGTGAATTCTCTGCGTGGGGACCCCGGGGGTGTTATGCTGACTCTGAAGAAGCGACCACAGAGCACGCTGACATCCACCCCAGCACTGCTGAAGAACATGAGATGGAAACCCTTAGCCCTGCAAGTATGACAACACATTCACTTTCAACCTCCACACAACTGATGAATGGGTGTGAAATCACAAACTATTCCCTTAATAGTGGTTCTTTATTATTATTATTATTGTAAAAATTAGATCAGCTTTAGTATTGCAGATTGTGGCTTCTATCAATGTAATTGTCTGCATCATTTCCAATCATTTCCAATTTCCCATATATTTTCCCCCTCATCAATCTACACACAATACCCCATAATGATCAAAAACTGTTCATTAGAAATTTTTGCCCCCAAAAATATTATTAAAAAATAATTAAATATTACATTTACATAAGCATTCAGACCCTTTACCCCGTACTTTGTTGAAGCACCTATGGCAGCGTTTACAGCCTGGAGTCTTCTTGGGTATGACGCTACAAGCTTGGCACATCTGTATTTGGGGAGTTTCTCCCATTATTGTCTGCAGATCCTCTCTAGCTCTGTCAGGTTGTATGCGGAGCGTCGCTGCACAGCTATTTTCAGGTCTCTCCAGAGATGTTCGATCGGATTCAAGTCCGTGCTCTGGCTGGGCCACTCAAGGACATTCAGAGACTTGTCTCGAAGCCACTCCTGCGTTGTGTTGGCTGTGTTCTTAGGGTCGTTGTCCCGTTGGAAGGTGACCCTCACCCCAGTCTGAGGTCCTGAGTGCTCTGGAGCAGGTTTTCATCAAAGATCTCTCTGTACTTTGCTCCTTTCATATATCCCTTGATCCTGACTAGTCCCTGCTGCTGGAACCCCCCCCCCCCCCAGAATGATGCTGCCACCACCATGCTTCACTGTAGGGATGGTGCCAGGTTTCCTCTAGACGTGACACTTGGCATTCAGGCCAAAGAGTTCAATCTTGTTTTCATCAGACCAGAGAACCGTGTTTCTCATGGTTTGAGAGTACTTTAGGTGCCTTTTGGCAAACTCCAAGCGGGCTATCATGTGCCGTTTACTGAAGAGTGGCTTCCGTCTGGCCACTCTACCATAAAGGCCTGATTGGTGGAGTGCTGCAGAGATGGTTGTCCTTCTGGAAGGTTCTCCCATCTCCACAGAGGAACTCTGTTGCTCTGTTAGAGTGACCATTGGGTTCTTGGTCACCTCTCTGACCAAGGCCCATCTCCCCCGATTGCTCAGTTTGGCTGGGCGGCCAGCTTTAGGAAGAGTCTTAGTGGTTTCAAACTTCTTCCTTTTAAAAATAATGTAGGCCACTGTGTTCTTGTGGACCTTCAATGCTGCATCAATGTTTTGGTACCCTTCCCCAGATCTGTGCCTCGACACAATCAATGTAATTGTTTCGCCACTATGGCCTATTTATTGCCTTACCTCCCTAATCTTACTACATTTGCACACACTGTATATAGATTTTTCTGTTGTGTTATTGACTGTATGTTTGTTTATTCCATGTGTAACTCTGTGTTGTTTGTGTTGCACTGCTTTGCTTTATCTTGGCCAGGTCACAGTTGTAAATGAGAACTTGTTAAATAAAGGTGAAATATATATATTTTTAAATGATTAAGCCATGGAACACATTGTTTGACCAGTGAGTGGCCAAGTTCTCGTCACACCTACAAATTGTTTATTAATCTAAACCTAGCCCTTTCACACCCCCGCCAGCCTATGAGCTCATAATTCCTGCTGTGAAAATAACTAAAGTATTTCTGACACACCCAGGACCTATAGCGCTACCACCAGTGACAAGATTTACCATTGCGTTAGGTTTGTTAAAATAGAGCCCTGTGTGTTAGTGAGAGGTGATTTATGTACTGTATACCACTATCTTTTCATCGAAAAAATCAAGAGAAAACTGCAAGACTCAATAGAAGACAAAACCAGGAACAAACCAAAAAAGACGGGCTTTTGAAAAATTAACTATTTTTCATAAAATTGTACAGTTATCTTAGCTAGTTGAATTGCTAGCAGAATTGTTTACTTGTTGCTAAGCAGTTGCTAGGGACTCTCCTGTAAGAAGCTAGCTAGCTTACAAAGAATAACAACAAAAAATATCTAGTTAACAGAAGAAAGGAAGACTAAATAAGGACAAAAGAAGGACAGAAGAAAAAGGAAAAGAAAGAGGACAACAAAGTGAAACAGTCAGCACTTCTATTGCAACTTCGTATTTCGTGTCCTAACATAGTCTACACTGCTATCTGCCCAGCAGCTAGCCAGCTAGCAAACGTCCACCGTCTATAGCAGCACTGTAGAAACTATTACACTCAACTGAACGACTTGATTAGTGTAGTGTTAGCTAGCTACATAGTTGTCTTTGCTGTCTACGTATCCAAGATAATTGTGTAGTTTAGAGCGTGTAGTCTTAGAGTGATTATCTTAATTTACCGAGGTTAGCTAGCCAGCTATTTGTCGTCCTTAACGTAGGAGACTCTGCTAGCTAGCCAACAGCTAGCCAACGTCTACTGAATAGAACTTCCGCACTCAACAACCCGGTCGCATTCCGCTTCGCTCCACAGGTAGTATCACATTTTTCATTTCATTTCTTTACAGCACAACGGTTTGATTTGTTTGATCGTAGCTAGCTACATAGCTAGCTACATAGCCGTCTGTGTATCAAAGA
This sequence comes from Oncorhynchus gorbuscha, assembly GCF_021184085.1. Lineage (NCBI taxonomy): Eukaryota > Metazoa > Chordata > Actinopteri > Salmoniformes > Salmonidae > Oncorhynchus > Oncorhynchus gorbuscha. Next base: position 75,148,579 of record NC_060174.1, read on the forward strand.
TAATTGTGTAGTCTAGAGCGATTTTCTAGGTTAGCTAGCCAGCTATTGTCGTTCTTTTAACGCAACGTAACGTAATCAACACTGCTAGCTAGCCAGCTAGCCCCCGAATAGCAGCACTGTATAAACTATTACACTCAACGGAACGACTTGATTAGTGTAGTGTCAACAACGCAGCCACTGCCAGCTAGCCTACAAAGTCAACAACGCAGCCACTGCCAGCTAGCCTACTTCAGCAGTATTGTATCATTTTAATCATTTTAGTCAATAAGATTCTTGCTACGTAAGCTTAACTTTCTGAACATTCGAGACGTGTAGTCCACTTGTCATTCCAATCTCCTTGCATTAGCGTAGCCTCTTCTGTAGCCTGTCAACTATGTGTCTGTCTATCCCTGTTCTCTCCTCTCTGCACATACCATACAAACGCTCCACACCGCGTGGCCGCTGCCACCCTAATCTGGTGGTCCCAGCGCGCACGACCCACGTGGAGTTCCAGGTCTCCGGTAGCCTCTGGAACTGCCGATCTGCGGCCAACAAGGCAGAGTTCATCTCAGCCTATGCCTCCCTCCAGTCCCTCGACTTCTTGGCACTGACAGAAACATGGATCACCACAGATAACACTGCTACTCCTACTGCTCTCTCTTCGTCCGCCCACGTGTTCTCGCACACCCCGAGAGCTTCTGGTCAGCGGGGTGGTGGCATCGGGATCCTTATCTCTCCCAAGTGGTCATTCTCTCTTTCTCCCCTTACCCATCTGTCTATCGCCTCCTTTGAATTTCATGCTGTCACAGTTACCAGCCCTTTCAAGCTTAACATCCTTATCATTTATCGCCCTCCAGGTCCCCTCGGAGAGTTCATCAATGAGCTTGATGCATTGATAAGCTCCTTTCCTGAGGACGGCTCACCTCTCACAGTTCTGGGCGACTTTAACCTCCCCACGTCTACCTTTGACTCATTCCTCTCTGCCTCCTTCTTTCCACTCCTCTCCTCTTTTGACCTCACCCTCTCACCTTCCCCCTACTCACAAGGCAGGCAATACGCTCGACCTCATCTTTACTAGATGCTGTTCTTCCACTAACCTCATTGCAACTCCCCTCCAAGTCTCCGACCACTACCTTGTATCCTTTTCCCTCTCGCTCTCATCCAACACTTCCCACACTGCCCCTACTCGGATGGTATCGCGCCGTCCCAACCTTCGCTCTCTCTCCCCCGCTACTCTCTCCTCTTCCATCCTATCATCTCTTCCCTCTGCTCAAACCTTCTCCAACCTATCTCCTGATTCTGCCTCCTCAACGCTCCTCTCCTCCCTTTCTGCATCCTTTGACTCTCTATGTCCCCTATCTTCCAGGCCGGCTCGGTCCTCCCCTCCCGCTCCATGGCTTGACGACTCATTGCGAGCTCACAGAACAGGGCTCCGGGCAGCCGAGCGGAAATGGAGGAAAACTCGCCTCCCTGCGGACCTGGCATCCTTTCGCTCCCTCCTCTCTACATTTTCCTCCTCTGTCTCTGCTGCTAAAACCACTTTCTACCACTCTAAATTTCAAGCATCTGCCTCTAACCCTAGGAAGCTCTTTGCCACCTTCTCCTCCCTCCTGAATCCTCCTCCCCCTCCCCCTCCTCCTCCCTCTCTGCAGATGACTTCGTCAACCATTTTGAAAAGAAGGTCGACGACATCCGATCCTCGTTTGCTAAGTCAAACGACACTGCTGGTTCTGCTCACACTGCCCTACCCTGTGCTCTGACCTCTTTCTCCCCTCTCTCTCCAGATGAAATCTCGCGTCTTGTGACGGCCGGCCGCCCAACAACCTGCCCGCTCGACCCTATCCCCTCCTCTCTTCTCCAGACCATTTCCGGAGACCTTCTCCCTTACCTCACCTCGCTCATCAACTTATCCCTGACCGCTGGCTACGTCCCTTCCGTCTTCAAGAGAGCGAGAGTTGCACCCCTTCTGAAAAAACCTACACTCGATCCCTCCGATGTTAACAACTACAGACCAGTATCCCTTCTTTCTTTTCTCTCCAAAACTCTTGAACGTGCCGTCCTTGGTCAGCTCTCCCGCTATCTCTCTCAGAATGACCTGCTTGATCCAAATCAGTCAGGTTTCAAGACTAGTCATTCAACTGAGACTGCTCTTCTCTGTATCACGGAGGCGCTCCGCACCGCTAAAGCTAACTCTCTCTCCTCTGCTCTCATCCTTCTAGACCTATCGGCTGCCTTCGATACTGTGAACCATCAGATCCTCCTCTCCACCCTCTCCGAGTTGGGCATCTCTGGCGCGGCCCACGCTTGGATTGCGTCCTACCTGACAGGTCGCTCCTACCAGGTGGCGTGGCGAGAATCTGTCTCCTCACCACGCGCTCTCACCACTGGTGTCCCCCAGGGCTCTGTTCTAGGCCCTCTCCTATTCTCGCTATACACCAAGTCACTTGGCTCTGTCATAACCTCACATGGTCTCTCCTATCATTGCTATGCAGACGACACACAATTAATCTTCTCCTTTCCCCCTTCTGATGACCAGGTGGCGAATCGCATCTCTGCATGTCTGGCAGACATATCAGTGTGGATGACGGATCACCACCTCAAGCTGAACTTCGGCAAGACGGAGCTGCTCTTCCTCCCGGGGAAGGACTGCCCGTTCCATGATCTCGCCATCACGGTTGACAACTCCATTGTGTCCTCCTCCCAGAGCGCTAAGAACCTTGGTGTGATCCTGGACAACACCCTGTCGTTCTCAACTAACATCAAGACGGTGGCACGTTCCTGTAGGTTCATGCTCTACAACATCCGCAGAGTACGACCCTGCCTCACACAGGAAGCGGCGCAGGTCCTAATCCAGGCACTTGTCATCTCCCGTCTGGATTACTGCAACTCGCTGTTGGCTGGGCTCCCTGCCTGTGCCATTAAACCCCTACAACTCATCCAGAACGCCGCAGCCCGTCTAGTGTTCAACCTTCCCAAGTTCTCTCACGTCACCCCGCTCCTCCGCTCTCTCCACTGGCTTCCAGTTGAAGCTCGCATCCGCTACAAGACCATGGTGCTTGCCTACGGAGCTGTGAGGGGAACGGCACCTCAGTACCTCCAGGCTCTGATCAGGCCCTACACCCAAATAAGGGCACTGCGTTCATCCACCTCTGGCCTGCTCGTCTCCCTACCACTGAGGAAGTACAGTTCCCGCTCAGCCCAGTCAAAACTGTTCGCTGCTCTGGCTCCCCAATGGTGGAACAAACTCCCTCACGACGCCAGGACAGCGGAGTCAATCACCACCTTCCGGAGACACCTGAAACCCCACCTCTTTAAGGAATACTTAGGATAGGATAAAGTAATCCTTCTCACCCCCTCCCCCCTTAAAATATTTAGATGCACTATTGTAAAGTGGCTGTTCCACTGGATGTCATAAGGTGAATGCACCAATTTGTAAGTCGCTCTGGATAAGAGCGTCTGCTAAATGACTTAAATGTAAATGTAAAATGTTTTCAGTGGGTTAATGACTGAGAGGGCATGTGAACTTCTGTATGTGCACAGTATGTGCCTGATTGTGCATGGTGAGTATGCAAGCAGGAGAGTGCATTCCATGTTTGTGGGTCTCGTTAAAGCAGTGACGTTTTGTGAATGTGTCTGTCTCTGTGTGTCTGTCTGTCATATTTTTACCCCAAACAATTATTTCATATCGGTGTTGTATCTGAACTAGTGCGTGGAGGGAAGCGTATGTGTGGAGATGATACGGGCATATGTGACTCTATCCCTCTCCCCCTTTGAGTCACACGCTGAGCTAAGTGCTGTTTCCCTCCCTTCCCCTGGGGCCCTGACCAACTGGAGCGCGTCAGAGCTCTGCCGCCTCCTAATCCCCTCTCATCTCCTCCCCCTTCTCCTTTACCTCTTTTCTGCCTCCTCTCTTCTCCTCTCTGTACCCTCCTCCTCCTCGTTTCATCGTACATCCAGATTCAGTTATTGATTTATGCGTTATAATTCATCAAATGCAAAGGATCAAATCAATTTTCCCTTCCCTAACCCTGCCTCTAGCCATTCTCCAATCGAGAAACAAGACTAGCATTTCCTACATATTGAAGCTTTAAAGGTTTGATTGATCGGAATTGATTATGAAACGACACATCACAGCAGTATGTCAGAAAACTCACCCTCTCTTCCCCGGTGCAGGTAGCCTGGTGGGTAGGAGCGTTGGGTCAGTAATCGAAAGGTTATCGAATCGCAGAGCCGACAATGTAAAAATCTGTCATTCTGCCCCTGAGCAAGGCAGTTAACCCACTGTTCCCCAGGCGCCGAAGATGTGGATTTCGATTAAGGCATCCCTCCGCACCTCTCTGATTTAGAGGGGATGGGTTACATAAGGAATACACATTTCAGTTGAATGCATTCAGTTGTGCAACTGATTAGGTTTCTCTCTCCTCACAGCCCATCATCCCTCAGAGCCCCAGCAGCAGTGTGGCCACACCCACCAGTACCCTGAGCACCCCTTCCAGGAGGGACAGCTGTGCCCTGCAGGACCTTTTCATCCCCCCGCCCCCCGAGGAACCATACACCCCCAGGTACACACACAGCTGCCTCACTTTGACATAGTGTGTGCCTTACTTTAGGGATTACACAGTGTAGTCACTGTTTATACTGTACATTTTACCAGAGGGATTAAAGTGTAGTCACTGTTTATACTGTATGTTTTACCAGAGGGATTACACAGTGTAGTCACTGTTTATACTGTACATTTTACCAGAGGGATTAAAGTGTAGTCACTGTTTATACTGTATGTTTTACCAGAGAGATTACACAGTGTAGTCACTGTTTATACTGTATGCTTTACCTGATGGATTACACAGTGTAGTCACTGTTTATACTGTATGTTTTACCAGAGGGATTAAAGTGTAGTCACTGTATATACTGTATGTTTTACCAGAGGGATTACACAGTGTAGTCACTGTTTATACTGTACATTTTACCAGAGGGATTAAAGTGTAGTCACTGTTTATACTGTATGATTTACCAGAGGGATTACACAGTGTAGTCACTGTTTATACTGTATGTTTTACCTGAGGGATTGCACAGTGTAGTCACTGTTTATACTGTATGTTTTACCTGAGGGATTACACAGTGTAGTCACTGTTTATACTGTATGCTTTACCTGATGGATTACACAGTGTAGTCACTGTTTATACTGTATGTTTTACCAGAGGGATTGAAGTGTAGTCACTGTTTATACTGTATGTTTTACCAGAGGGATTAAAGTGTAGTCACTGTTTATACTGTATGTTTTACCAGAGGGATTAAAGTGTAGTCACTGTTTATACTGTATGTTTTACCAGAGGGATTACACAGTGTAGTCACTGTTTATACTGTATGTTTTACCAGAGGGATTAAAGTGTAGTCACTGTTTATACTGTATGTTTTACCAGAGGGATTACACAGTGTAGTCACTGTTTATACTGTATGTTTTACCAGAGGGATTAAAGTGTAGTCACTGTTTATACTGTATGTTTTACCAGAGGGATTAAAGTGTAGTCACTGTTTATACTGTATGTTTTACCAGAGGGATTAAAGTGTAGTCACTGTTTATACTGTATGTTTTACCAGAGGGATTACACAGTGTAGTCACTGTTTATACTGTATGTTTTACCAGAGGGATTGCACAGTGTAGTCACTGTTTATACTGTATGTTTTACCAGAGGGATTCAAGTGTAGTCACTGTTTATACTGTATGCTTTACCTGATGGATTACACAGTGTAGTCACTGTATAATGTACTTTGATTATGTTTTACGAACCACTGCCTGTTCACCCCGCTATCATCCAGAAGGCGAGGTCAGTACAGGTGCATCAAAGCTGGGACCGAGAGACTGAAAAACAGCTTCTATCTCAAGGCCATCAGACTGTTAAACAGCCACCACTAACACTGAGTGGCTGCTGCCAACACACTGTCATTGACACTGACCCAACTCCAGCCATTTTAATAATGGGAATTGATGGGAAATGATGTAAATATATCACTAGCCACTTTAAACAATGCTACCTTATATAATGTTACTTACCCTACATTATTCATCTCATATGCATATGTATATACTGTACTCTACATCATCGACTGCATCCTTATGTAACACATGTATCACTAGCCACTTTAACTATGCCACTTTGTTTACTTTGTCTACACACTCATCTCATATGTATATACTGTACTCGATACCATCTACTGTATGCTGCTCTGTACCATCACTCATTCATATATCCTTATGTACATATTCCTTATCCCCTTACACTGTGTATAAGACAGTAGTTTGGAATTGTTAGTTAGATTACTTGTTGGTTATCACTGCATTGTCGGAACTAGAAGCACAAGCATTTCGCTACACTCGCATTAACATCTGCTAACCATGTGTATGTGACAAATACAATTTGATTTGATTTGATTTGATGTTATTATCTGCAGTGAAAAAGTGTAGTGGTTTACCTGTGTAATTACTTCACTCTGTGAATTTAGTCAATTTATTCCCTTTTGTGGGTGGATTTATCTGCCTTGTAGTATATGACTTTGTTGAAGTTTACCAATGCAGTCGATGCTCCATAGGCGAACAGACTCTCTCCATGATCTGTGCTGCAGAGACGACAAGGGAAATCTATCAGGTGACGACGACCTCCAAACTGACATCCCGGTGGCCAAGGGCTCTGAGTCCCCCAACTCCTTCCTGGACCAGGAGTGTCGCCGACGTTTCCCTCTGGTGGAGGAGGATGCTGTTCTGTACTGCTACGAATACGACCAGAACCACGGGCCTCCACCTGTCCGCAGGGACTGCACCCCCACTTATGGTATGACCCAGTCCAAACTGCATATTTGTATGAGGGATGTCAGTCCCCCATATACTGTATGATATGACCCAGTCCAAGCCTGTTTGTTTGTATGTGGGATGTCTGTCCCCCACATATGTTACGACGCAGTCCAAGGCTGTGTGTTTGTATGAGAGATGCAGGTGGTGCACTTCCTATAGATTTGATCACTCTTCTGTTGCTGTGAAAACGTGTAGTGTATTTCTGTTTTAAAAATGCTTCTAAAGTTTGTAATCTTCACTTTGAACATTTCAGATTTGATTTGCCCTAACAAAAAAAAATGTATCAACACCTACAAAAATGCTCATTAATTGTAATACACATAATAATACACATTTCCTGTTGCTGCAGGATTATTTTCCTGTTGTAGCAAAATGAATGATCCTACATCTGTATACAATGCCTGCTGTGTTTGTGATGTTTGTGTCACTGTATTGTTAATATAGGCTGTTTGTAGCTCTTAGATTTTCCTGGGTAGGTCTGTAATGTTGTGTGTTATCTGTGCTGCGTGCTCCAGGCAGGCTTAGGCCCACCTCAATGCCAGTGGAATATAACTGGGTGGGAGACTATGAAGACCCGGCCAAGCTGAAGAGAGAGAGCAGGAGAGGTGAGTGGGAGGCCAGGATGGAGAGAAATGGAGAGATAAAAAGAGAGGGGAGACAGAAAGAGAGAGCTATAGCAGCAGAGGTGAGTGGGTGGATATCTCTCATAATTGGGTTTTCTGCCTCCCCATCTCAGATGTCTTAGCCAAGGGACTAGGAAGCTGAGCAGCCAGGCAGGGCTCAGTGCATAATAGATATGATGCTGAATTAGCTATCCTCCTCTCTATCTGTCCCTCTTTTCCGGGTCTCTTCTTTCTGTGTATCTTTGTTAGACCCTCCTACTCTCTTTCTCTTTCAATCTCACCCATTTCTCTCAGTGACTCTCTGCCTCTCTCTCTCTTTGCTTTTGGGTCTTGAAGGTATGTCGTTGCCTTGGCAACTGTAACCAGGCTCTTCCCAAGATTTGCTTGGTTTGATTGGTTGCTGCCAGGCCTGGTGGCAACCAGAGTAGGAACAGAGCGAATGGCCTTGGTTCAGTCTGAGAGGCAGCCACTGTGATGTTGTGTTTTTATTCCCAATAGCAATTCAGTTTATTCCCCCTGGGCTTTTCAGCATCATTTAGGGTGCTATATTTATCCGTATATTTGGCAAGAGGCAGTATCTTGACGTATTGCCTAAAGGCAACATTTCTTTCAATTTTTTGGGGAAGATGTTTTGCAAATATCAGAATAATGACAATCCTTTGGAAATGGCTCTGTTGGTTCAGTACAATAATGGGGTTAGAGTGAAGCCTAGGCATTTGTCTAAATGACAAGACTGAGTAAAGCCTCAGAGCCCTAAAGCCGAATGCCTGGACACACCACAGGATTACACAAAACATAAATTACACTCCCCAATGACATGGCTCCCAAAACTAGCCTATAAGAGTCAGATGGAGGATGTTCATCAGGGGTCTCGCTGTAGCCGCAAGGCACTAATGACATGACTAAGTCCACAAGTCACACAACTGTCCCTTTTCATCCAAGCAATCATTACACAATCTCTAGAATTGGCTTTTGGCTTGTTTTTCGCTGTTGTTTAAAGTTTGTAGTAACAAAGTGACAGCACAATGAATATTCAGTAGGTAGAAATGATGTACACATAGTAGGCCGATATAATCAAATGGCTTAGACAAAGTGATCTAATTGTTGACCTCCCCTGCTCTGGCAGAGAACTCCCTGCTGTGCTATGTGAATCAGAGTGAGGACAAGGCCATGCCAGAAGAGTACCTGACAGGGCGCAGCAGGAAGAAGAGTGACAAGGGCAGCCCCGCCCACTACGCCCTCCTCCCAGCCCTCCAGATGGAAGTCTCCACGTCTGGCTCTGACTCCGCCTCCCTCTACCATGTAAGTCCCATTGGTCCCAGGGCCCTGAGACAACACTGACGTGTTTTTTTGTTGTGATTATGATTAGATATATAGAGGTCTGAGCACAGTGGAGACAGATCAATGTGGTTTGATATCTCTCATTTTCCTGTGTGTTATTTTGTAGATGTTTGAACGATCCTCGCTGCGCTCAAGGTCTAGGAAGAAGAGTAAAGGTGAGTTATTCAAAACCTACAGTCCACAATGCATGTACAGTTTCAAATATACACTACATACATACATGTAATCTGATGCAGACCACCCAATACAGTTGTTTCATTGATACTCCTCTCTCCTTCCTACAGCTGGTGACTCTTTGTCCTCCATCAGTAAGAGGCGTATCTCATGTAAAGACCTGGGGCGGGGGGACTGTGAGGGCTGGCTGTGGAAAAAGAAGGATGCTAAAAGCTACTTCTCCCAGAAGTGGAAGAAATACTGGTTCATCCTGAAAGATACCTGCCTATACTGGTACATGAATGAGGAGGTGAGTGTGTGAGTGATACTGACAAACTTGCTAATTTGTTGTACTGTGACTCCCTCTCTGCATCCTCTCTTGATTATCTTGTGAAGATGTTAACCATCCCTCTATATTTTTTGTAACTCAGAAAAGTAATGTTTGTCAGACTCAGAACAGTATATGATATTATGTTTTTTCCTCCCTCAGGATGAAAAGGCAGAGGGCTTTGTTAGTCTCCCAGAATTCAAGATGGATCGTGCATCTGAGTGTCGTAGGAAGTAGTGAGTACATGCATTTGTGTTTGTATACAATAGATTCATATGTGAGTCTTGTAGTCTGTTTGTCTGTGTGAACCTTGGCATATATGTTCAGTATATGCAACCTGTGTTTGTGCCCCAGAATACTTACAGTTAGTGCTGAGCGATTAACCGCCATTTCATTTTTTGTTGTTATTTAACAACTAATTGACCGACGTCGGTTCAATTACTGGTATTCCATTTAGTTTGTTTTTTGTGAGCCCAGCATGACGTTTCTCTAGATAAATCTTTCAAGACAGAAATCAAGTCAAGAACTATGTAGTTCGCAAATATTCAACCTAGTTTAGCTCAGAAACGTGGTAATTAACTATAATCCTATAATCCGTTGCGGCAGTTTTTTCTTTTTTGGACAGAGATGGATCAGAGGGGAAGAGGCGAAGCGAGAGGTTTTACTCTCGCCAAAATCTGTCCAAAATAAACCCAATGCGTTTCTATGGGCTTATTTTGGATTTAAACATGTCGCCTGCCTTCCTGCCCTTGGGACAACGACTCTCATAGTTAGGACGGAGACAATAACATCTCGGCATTATATACAGATCTCTGGATGGATACACTTTTACGCAGGGGCGCAACTTTCACTGGGGACGGGTGGACGGGGGCATGTCCCTCCACATTCTGAAATTGCATTTTTGTTCCCCCCCAGTTTTATGTTTGGAATGTGATACAAAATGAGGCAACGGTGTGCTTTAGGATAGAGCCAGCGCAGGACACACTGGACCGTGGAGGTGCACCCACTCTGGCACGGCCACTGCGGGGAGCTTGCACAGAGCGCACCGGGCTGTGGATGCGTATGGTGCTTGACCGGTCACTCACTCCCCACGGTAAGCACGAGGAGTTGGCTCAGGTCTGAATCCTGACTCTGCCAATCTCCCTGTGTGCCCCCCACAAAAAAAATGTTTTGGGGCTGCCTCTCCTTCTTGCCTCATTGTTCCAACTCCTCCTAATGCCTCCGTTCCGCTTTTGCTGCTTCTATCTCCTCCTTCGGACAGCGATACTCCCCAGCCTGCGTCTAGGGTCCTTTTCCGTCCAGGATCTCCTCCCATGTCCACTCGCCCTTTTGACCACGCTGCTTGGTCCTTCTTTGGTGGGTAGTTCTGTCACGCCTGTCGTCGGAAGGAGTCCACCAAAGCGCAGCGTGAAAAGTGTTCATGATGTTCATTATCAAAAAACACTCAAACAAAGTAACAAAACGAAAGCGAACAGTTCTGTCAGGTAACAGAGACTAAACAGAAAATAACTACCCACAAAACTCAGGTGGGCAAAAGGCTGCCTAAGTATGATTCCCAATCAGAGACAATGATAGAAACACACTCGGCCAAAACAAAGAAATAGACAACATAGAATGCCCACCCCAAATCACACCCTGACCAAATAGAGAAATAAAACGGCTCGCTAAGGTCAGGGCGTGACAGTTGTGTGCGCGTGTGTGTGTGTTGACAGAGCATTACATTTATTGGCTGTGTCATGTGAGCGAGAGGAGAGAGAGCAGCACCCGTGCACATTGGGACAACTTTTTCCCAGTTCTAGGTAGGCTATTTAGATTGTCAGTATGGAGACACCTATTTCTTACCCTTTTTTCCATAAAACATATTATTACACTAGAACTAATGCACATCAAGAAATAATGTAGAAAAAGTACTGGAAAATGACTTTAGGCACACTAGAGCGCATTACATACATTCGCTCAGAGGTGGTTTAAGCTGCATTCTAATGTTGACTGCTTAAATAAAACGGTATCAAGCGAAGTGCTTTATGCATGCTCAGTTCTTGGGTCTCAGGGCTGCCCGAGATTTGAAATGCAAGTTATAGAACTCCCTCACATGGTTGTTTTTATGGAGAAAAGTCCTCAATGAAACTGACATTAGGCTAATGTGGAGAATTATACATTTGCCTATGTTGGCCATCAAGTAGCCTATTAATGTATATGCCATTGTAGGCTACCATTTAATAAAATAAACATGTTGAAATGATGATATCACTGGCGTTATTGCAAATCAATTTGTGTCACTTGTGTAGCCTACCTGGAGCTGGCAAACCAATTTAATAAATAGCCTATGACTTCAGTTTATTGTTGTTGTAGACTTGTGTTATTATGAATGCATTAGATTGATGGTAACAGTAGTCAGATTAGGCCAGGGGTGCACGTTTCACTGGGGACATGTCCCCCCACATTCTGAAATAGCATTTTTGTCCCCCCTGTTTTATAATTAGAATGTGATATAAAACTGAGCAACGGTGTGCTTTACCATGCGGATGCCTCCGAACGGTCGGGTATCCTGTTTGGAGTGTTTACCTGACTGGATAAAAAAATATATATGATTATGTCCCCCTCACTTCTTAAACCACTAGAAGGATATCTTCAACCACCAACTTACCATCCTGAGACAAGGTCGAGTATAGCCCACAAAGATCTCCTCCACGGCACAACCCAAGAGAGTTGATCACGTCAGATCACGTCAGTGACTCAACCCACTCAAGTGATGCACCCCTCATAGGGACGGAAATGGAAGAGCGCCTGTAAGCTAGTGACTCAGCCCCTGTAATAGGGTTGGAGGCAGAGAATCCCAGTGGAGAGAGGGGAACCGGCCAGGCAGAGACAGCAAGGGCAGTTCGTTGCTCCAGAGCCTCTCCCTTCACCTTCACACTCCTGGGCAGAGTACACTCAATCATATGACCTACTGAAGAGATGGTCTTCAGTAAAGACTTAAAGGTTGAGACCGAGTCTGCTTCTCTCACATGGGTAGGCAGACCATTCCATAAAAATGGAGCTCTATAGGAGAAAGCCCTGCCTCCAGCTGTTTGAAATGAGAAATTCTAGGGACAATTAGGAGGCCTGCCTCTTGTGACCATCTTGTGACCGTAGCGTACGTGTAGGTATGTATGGCAGGACCAAATCGGAAAGATAGGTAGGAGCAAGCCCATGTAATGCTTTGTAGGTTAGCAGTAAAACCTTGAAATCAGCCCTTGCCTTAACAGGAAGCCAGTGTAGGGAGGCTAGCACTGGAGTAATGATGAAGAGTGATGAAGAAGAGTGATGAAGTACTGCATCAGATGACCTGGCCTCCACAATCATGCGACCTCAACCCAGTTGAGATGGTTTGGGATGAGTTGGACCTCAGAGTGAAGGAAAAGCACTCAACAAGTGCCCAGCATATGTGGGAACTCCTTCAAGACTGTTGGAAACCTTTTACTACAACTTTTTACTACATGATTTCATATGTGTTATTTCATGGTTTTGATGTCTTCACTATTATTCTACAATGTATAAGATAGTAAATATAAAGAAAAACCTTTGAATGAGTAGGTGTGTCCAGACTTTTGACTGTTTCTGTACATATTCTCATGACTTGTCTTTAATATTAATCTGAAGGTGGTTATTCATCAAATTAACTAATTATCTTTAATTGTTACCTTGTAACAATTAGCTGATTAGGATCTGGGGCAACACGAGAGTGCCTTTAACTAGTTTTTATTTTTTTATTTAATCTTTATTTTCCTACCATCTCCCGAATTAAACTCTAAAAGATCTTTACCTATCACATCTATAAACTGTTAACTTATTAATCATGACCTCGTATCATATCATCATTCTGAACAGTCGTAACCTCATTGCATCTGCAAAAACCTGAGCCTTACTTATGATTCACTACAACACAAATGTATTTATTTATTAGCTACTTAAATAGGACACAGGATAAACATACACACTCTGCACCGGTTATTGACTGGAGACGTAATACACTGAAAACCAGTCTCTACTGGAATGACAACAACATTGTTAAAGCTTGTTAAAGAAGAGAGGAAGAGAGAGAGGGACAGAGACACTTAAAATTTGGTACATTCAGAAACTACTCTCACCTATAGTAACCAAATACTTTGCACACGAACAGCCGCCCACTTTGAGCAAGAAATCATGAATGTATTTACGTGAAATCCCGGGGATCTCTCGGTAAACAGGGCAGCCTTGGAAAGGGCGTTGGTCCTTTTCGCAGCATGCTTGTAAGGCTCCTATTGTCCGAAATGGTTCCAACAAGTCTTCTACTGTTGTCCTTCTTTGTAGTTGTTCGGTATCCGGTGACTTGTCGTGTAGTCCTGAACAGAACTACAGAGTTGACTTTCCTTCCATTCACTCTGGAAGAGGCTTCTTTGAAGATAGGCTAGCCAGCTGTATCAATGGTTTGAGCAGAGTAACAGGATGATCCTACTTAAATTCGCTTTCAAAAATACTTGACTTAGAACAGCTAATCACCCGTACCAATGATTGTGAGGAGGTGAGTTTATCGTCTCCACTTCGTGTTGAGTTTCAAAGTTCAAACCACTTTAAATGCGCAGCTGCAGCTTCATGCTTTTTTGGTCCAATGTGAGTTTTTTTAAACCCATCATTTATACCTTTTGCTGGAAAGGGGTGGTTCCGGCAGGCTAGCATGCTCCCTGACCTCACTCCAGGGCGGTGACTACTCCCTATGCAAAATTCATGGAAAACAATTATCTCTTATAGCTTCTCAAATCACACCCCTCACAAGAAAGCATGAGCTCTTGAGTTGGGAAAATCTTGTGCAATACACCGACGCATGTCTTGTATTCAAGATCCTAAATGGCCTGGCTCCCCCTCCACTCAATATTTTTGTTAAACAGAAAACCCAGACATATGGCAGCAGATCCACAAGGTCTGCCATGAGAGGTGACTGTATAGTTCCCCTAAGGAAAAGCACCTTTAGTAAATCTACATTCTCTGTGAGAGCTTCCCATGTCTGGAATACACTGCCATCAGACACACATAACTGCACCACATATCACACTTTCACAAAATGCTTGAAGACCTGGCTAAAGGTCAATCAGATTTGTGAACATGGTCCCTAGCTGTGTGTTGCCGCTTTCCATGTTGTCTGTTGTCTGTAGCTTGTGAGGTGTGGAAACACTTTGTTGCTTTTATGAATTTTGTTTTGCTGCTTTTTGTTCTATGTTGCTCTGTCTGTATGCTATGTCTTGCTTGTCCTATGTTGCTATGTCTTGCTTGTTCTATGGTGCTATTGTCTATATTGTAATTGTTTTTAATAACCTGCCCAGGGACTGCGGTTGAAAATTAGCCGGCTGGCTAAAACCGGCACTTTTACTGAAACGTTGATTAATGTGCACTGTCCCTGTAAAAATAAAATAAAATAAACTAAACTAAAAGACTAAAACACTTTCATAATTTTTCATGTTACATGCACAACGCATAGTATAGAAACTATAGTATGGAAACTAAAATAATTAATATTTAGAAGAAACCCAAATGTTGCTTCTAATGTCATGACAAGATACAAGGATATTCCTTCTTAACCTGTTGCGACGAGCAATCCCGTATCCGGGATCTTAAGTATAGCCTCAAGCTCATTAGCAACGTTAACTATTCATGAAAATCACAAATGAAGTTAAATAAATATATTGGCTCTCAAGCTTAGCCTTTTGTTAACAACACTGTCATCTCAGATTTTCAAAATATGCTTTTCAACCATAGCAAAACAAGCATTTGTGTAAGAGTATTGATAGCTAGCATAGCATTAAGCCTAGCATTCAGCAGGCAACATTTTCACAAAAACAAGAAAAGCATTCAAATAAAATAACTTACCTTTGAAGAACTGCGGATGTTTTCAATAAGGAGACTCTCAGTTAGATAGCAAATGTTCAGTTTTTCCAAAAATATTATTTGTGTAGGAGAAATCACTCCATTTTGTTCATCACGTTTGGCTAAGAAAAAAACCCGTATCTGGGAGTGTAATTATAGCCTCAAGCTCATTACCATAACGCAAGTTAACTATTCATGAAAATCGCAAATGAAATTAAATAAATATATTGGCTCTCAAGCTTAGCCTTTTGTTAACAACACTGTCATCTCAGATTTTCAAAATATGCTTTTCAACCATAGCAAAACAAGCATTTGTGTAAGAGTATTGATAGCTAGCATAGCATTAAGCCTAGCATTCAGCAGGCAACATTTTCACAAAAACAAGAAAAGCATTCAAATAAAATAATTTACCTTTGAAGAACTGCGGATGTTTTCAATAAGGAGACTCTCAGTTAGATAGCAAATGTTCAGTTTTTCCAAAAATATTATTTGTGTAGGAGAAATCACTCCGTTTTGTTCATCACGTTTGGCTGAGAAAACCCCCTGAAAATTCAGTCATTAAAACGCAAACTTTTTTCCAAATTAACTCCATAATATCGACAGAAACATGGCAAACGTTGTTTAGAATCAATCCTCAAGGTGTTTTTCACATATCTATTCGATGATAAGTCACTCGTGGCAGTTTAGTGTCTCCTCTCTTCAAAATGGAAACATGCACGCGCCTGGAGATTACGCAATAGTTTCGATGGAGGACATCGAGCGGACACCTGGTAAATGTAGTCTCTTATGGTCAATCTTCCAATGATATGCCTACAAATACGTCACAATGCTGCAGACACCTTGGGGAAACGACAGAAAGTGTAGGCCCATTCCTTGAGCATTCACAGCCATATAAGGAGACATTGGAACAAAGCGCCTCCAAAATCTGGGGAATTTCCTGTTTGAAATTTAATCTTGGTTTCGCCTGTAGCATCAGTTCTGTGGCACTCACAGATAATATCTTTGCAGATTTGGAAACGTCAGAGTGTTTTCTTTCCAAAGCTGTCAATTATATGCATAGTCAAGCATCTTTTCGTGACAAAATATCTTGTTTAAAACGGGAACGTTTTTCATCCCAAAATTTTAATAGCGCCCCCTAATGCATAACTGGTTAATTGGCTCGATAACATTATGGAAAAGGGCTTTATTGTGTATAGAAAAATTAGGCTAGTTTTCAGGTCTTTTGGATGGGTTTAGAGTGGTCATTGGGCTTCATTTCTTGCTTGACCTGGCAACCCTGGGTTAGATAAACACAGACCACATGAGAGAGGAATGTTCACAACACAACGACGAGAGGGACAGAGACAGTTCGTGAAAGTATATCTTATCTACGTTGAAGAACTAGTAAAATGATTTTGTCAGACAGTTCTGCAGCATAGGCTACTTAGGCTGGCTAGCTAAATATGATAACTAAAGACAGTACAGTATGGGGAGCACACAGATAAAGTTAGGTTTGGCTGCTAGTGCCTGAGCAGAGATGAGATGACTTGAAGAAATGAAAGATAATAAAGTCATCAAATAAAACAAAGTGATACACATAACTGAAATATTTTATTATTTCATAGTAATTTCCTGTTTTTCTATTGATTTTATTTATTTATTTTACCTTTATTTAACTAGGCAAGTCAGTTAATTAAGAACAAATTCTTATTTTCAATGACGGCCTAGGAACAGTGGTTTAACTGCCTGTTCAGGGGCAGAACGACAGATGTGTACCTTGTCAGCTCGGGGGTTTGAATTTCTACCCAATGTAGACGTGACAGAGACAATGGAATGTTTCAAATGTTTTGGCAATTAAATGCCCACTATTTTTGGCTTTGGAATGTCCATTAAAAAGCTGTATTTCATAATGTATTGAAAAAATAACGAAACCAAAAAACGTGATTATTTTTGTTATAATCAAACCGAAACCGAACCTAACCGACCTCAAAAAGCACTAACCGCTCAGCACTATTTACCGTATGGTATAATCTGTCCTTGACCGCATGTTTCTGTGTTCCAGTGCTTTCAAGGCCTGCCATCCAAAGATCAAGAGTTTCTACTTTGCAGCAGACAATGCAGATGACATGAACAGGTGAGAGTCACTGTCAGACATAATTACTGTAGCTAACACGGAGGGGGAGACAGGCAGAGACAAGGAGGTGAGAAAAACTGAACGGTTTTGACAAATAGGGCTAGGCAGATGACCAGGTGAGCTGATGTGAGATGCAAAAACAGCAGGAGATAACAGAATGGTGTGTGAGATTTGGAATGGGGTCATTAATTTTGTTCCCTCACAGGTGGCTGAGTCGTCTGACCATGGCAGTGGCAGGTTACTCGGAGCAGGAGAGGATCCGACAGGACCAGGGTGAGAATACGTCAATACACATTAATATAGTTGACAATAATAGAGGCTAAGAGCTGCTTCGTTTGCCCTAGGTCTACTTTAGAAAGTCCCCCCACATTGTCTCTTTCTGATGGTGACGTGTCCTCTTCTCTGCTTCATCCTTGTCATCATGACCAGACTACTGGAGTGAAAGTGACCATGAGGATATGGAGATGCCTTCAACCATGCCCAAACAGGACAGCCCTCCTCCCCCCTACGATACCTACCCCAGGCCCCCCTCGGTAAGTCACTCTTTCTGTGAAAAGCTACTCTGTGCATAGTTTTAATCTGGACTCTTCCCTCTTTTCTAATCCTCCTATTATTTACATTATTGTTACAATGCCATTATATACCTCTCTAGCTGAGTCTCTTCCCTTTACAAAAAATATTCCTTGATTACAAATTACGTCATAAAGGAAAACGTCCCTAGCAAGCGGAACAGATATGACAGCTGGTTACACAAAAGAAAAGGATCTGGGATTGAGTGAAAGAGCGGGAAGACTGAGGAACAAAGGGCGAAGCTGTGCTATTGTAAATACAGTATCTTATGCATTCTAAATTACTGCCCATTTGGAAAAGGAAAATGCAATAAATATTTACTCTGAGCTGCCCTTCGGTAGGTTGGTGGTAGATGGAAGGCCGTGTTGCCCAACCGAGTCCTTTGAAGAATGTCCCAGGTGGCAATTGAATACATTGTAGTAACGTCATTGTGTGGTAGACGGGATACTCTGTCTGTTCTTTCCTAACCCGCGTTTGCAGCTGCTGTTGCTAACTCAACGGCTAGGAGGTATCACTTCTGTAGAGAATAAGAGTTCAAAGTTCATACCATTTGCAACCAAAGCTCACGCTGAGGTTTGCTTAGTTCTGTAGTTGACATGTTAGTCCTTTTAACGCAGAGGCTGCAGACCTCACGTACTTGGAACAGGAGGTTACATTTTCGTCAAGGCTTTATATAGTGGAGCGAGAAGGGTGTGTTTGAAACCCATGTCTCTTCACAGGGACGGGCCACTGATTGAGCAGAGCCCTAACCTTATGAAAACCCAAATCTCTCATTTGGAAGCTAAAATGACATTTAATCTTTTCACCAATAATTTTATATTCAAACATTTAAATTGAACAACAATTCCATGTGAATCCGATAACTCTGATGTGTAGACTTTCCAATGTAGAGTTTATGTCATCCTATCATTGATGAGAATGTCTCAGATGACAACCGAATTGACATCATATTCATGAAGTACCACCACATATGTACAATTGGTCGGATTACCAGAATATAGTTAATTTCCTTCTGATGTTCCCAGAATCTCTATGTTAAGCAAGGCGTTTTCAAATGTCACATCAGTAGGGTAGAGAGAGGGAAAAGGGGGGAAGAGGTATTTATGACTGTCATAAACCTACCCCCAGGCCAACGTCATTTACATTTACATTTAAGTCATTTAGCAGACGCTCTTATCCAGAGCGACTTACAAATTGTCATGACACAATGCTATGCCATGACATCTCTCTGTCTGGTTATCTGTAGGTGTCCCAGATGAGTCCATACCTGGAGCCCAAACACGGCCGCCTTTCCTCCTCTGAGACCTTCCAGTCACGCTCTTCTCATGAGGAGTTCCACCCCGAGCCACAGGAGGGCAGCAGCAGTGGAGGCGGCATCTCGCCTGGCCAGAAGTCCTCCAGCCAACGGCGTTCGTGGCAGGACCTGATTGAGACGCCCTTGGGCAGCACGGGGCTCCACTACCTGCAGACACTGCCCCTGCCCCTGGAGGAGGCCCTACTATGTTCCCCTGGAGGAGGAGGTCTGTCTGTGGAGTACCGCCGCCAGTCAACCCTCCCTGCCCAGCGTAGCCTGCTGCACGAGCACTATGGCCCACTGCCCCTGCAACTCAGCCCCAGTGTCCCTGTAGAGGCTGTGGGGAAACAACGTAGCTTCACCCTGCCCCGAGACAGTGGGCTCCATGCCATTCTCTCAGCTTCGGCCAGCGCCTCTGACCACAGGGACCACCACCACTACCAGCTGGCCAGAGACACAGGTGAGACATTACTAAGGCATGACTGAGACACAGGACAAAGACGTGACAGCCATGACACCATGAGATAGAGAGACATGGCACCATGAGACAGAGAAGAAAGAGATGGGACAACGACCTTAACCTCTCTCTGCCTGTTACATTCTAGGATAAAATAGTTTTATATACTTACATGGAAATTAGTACTTATCGGGTTATAACCTGGTATCCAATGGTGAATGATGTTGCTAATTATAGGCATTGTTCAGACACAGTCTGTGTCACAGACATTGCTGATTGTCTGAGATTTAGACCAGCCCCATCCCCCATCCCTACAGATCTCCAGGACACGATTCTAAAGTGAGGGGAAATCTTAGTGTCCTAATTGACACTAATTCATCCTGGCAGCCCGGGCCCCTCCTCGATGTCTTCCACACACACACACACACACACACACACACACACACACACACACACACACACACACACACACACACACACACACACACACACACACACACACACACACACACACACACACACACACACACACACACACACACACACACACACACACATACACACACAGACATGATAGAGACATCGCTGTGCCCCACCTCAGTGTTTGGGGAGGTGGGGCGAGGGAGAATCCTTTCAGCCCAAGTTAACATTGAATTTTGAAGAGGACAAAGAAACATGCCCAAGGGGCCTTTTTTCCTGTCCTAATTTCTCTGCCACTCTATCACTCACTGTCTCTACTACTCCCTCTATAGACTCTAACACAAAAACACACAGCAAATACTGCATGATACACTTCAAGAGACACAGCCCCACAGCTTCACAACTGACCCCCAAAACACACGTATTGCTGACCCCTAAAACACGTATGGCGAATGCACAGCATAGTATGACAACCACCAGACACAAAACCTTTGGTTAAGTTTTAGTCAACATACACTACATTGTCAAAAGTATGTGGACACCTGCCAGTTGAAAATCTCATTCCAGAATCATGGGCACTAATATGGACTTCGTCCTCCCTTTTCTGCTACAACAGCCTCTACTCTTCTGGGAAGGCATTCAACTTGATGTTGGAACATTGCTGTGGGGACTTGCTTCCATTCAGACACAAGAGCTTTAATGAGGTCAGGCACTGATGTTGGGTGATTAGGTCTGGCTCCCAGTCAGCATTCCAGTTCATCCCAAAGGTGTTTGATGGGGTGAGGTCAGGGCTCTGTTCAGGCCAGTCAAGTTTTTCCACACTGATCTCGACAAACTATTTCTGTGTGGACCTCGCTTTGTCGCTTTGTGCCACAAAGTTGGAAGCACAGAATAGTCTAGAATGTCATTGTATGCTGTAGTGGGCCTAGCCTGAATCATGAAAAAACAGCCCCAGACCATTATTCCTCCTCCACCAAACTTTACAGCTGTCACTATGCATTGGGGCATCTCGCGTTATCCTAGCATCCTAGCACCAAACCCAGATATGTCCGTTGGACTGCCAGATTGTGAAGCGTGATTCATCACTCCACAGAACTTGTTTTAACTGCTCCAGAGTCCAATGGCGGCGAGCTTTACACCACTCCAGCTGACACTTGGCATTGCACATGGTGATCTTAGGCTTGTGTGCAGCTGCTCGGTTATGAAAACCCATTTCCTGAAGCTCCCGACGAACAGTTATTTTGCTGACGTTGTGTCATGTTTTGTCTTATTTTGTCTTGTCATTTTGCTTTTCCCTCTGTTCGTTTTCCCCCTGCTGGTCTTTTTAAGTTCGTTCCCCTCTTTCTCTCTTCCTCCCTCTCTCTCTTCTCTCTATCGCTCCGTTCCTGCTCCCAGCTGTTCCTATTCCCCTAATCAATCATTTAGTCTTCCCACACCTGTTCCCTATCTTTCCCCCTGATTAGAGTCCCTATTTCTCCCCTTGTTTTCCGTTTCTGCCCTGTCGGATCCTTGTCTATTGTTCACCGTGCTGTGTCTGTGTATCGCCCTGTCGTGTCGTGTTTCCCTCAGATGCTGCGTGGTGAGCAGGTGTCTGAGTCTGCTACGTTCAAGTGCCTTCCCGAGGCAACCTGCAGTTCTTGATCGAGTCTCCAGTCTGTTCTCGTCATTACGAGTGGAATTATGTCTTATGATTGTAGATTTACTTTACTGGATTAAAGACTCTGTTTTCGCCAAGTCGCTTTTGGGTCCTCATTCACCCGCATGACACGTTGCTTCCAGAGGCAGTTTGGAACTCGATAGTGAGTGTCGCACCCGAGGACAGATGATTTTTACGCGCTACGTGCTTCAGCACTCGGCAGTCCCGTTCTGTGATCTTGTGTGGTCTACCACTTTGTGGTTGAGCCGTTGTTGCTCATAGACGTTTCTACTTCACAATAACAGCACTTACAGTTGACACCTCTGGAAACTTGACAATCTGACTTGTTGGAAAGGTGGCGTCCTATGATGGTGCCATGTTGAAAGTCACTGAGCTCTTCAGTAAGGCCATTCTACTACCAATGTTTGTCTACGGAGATTGCATGGCTGTGTGCTCAATTTTATACACCTGTCATTAACGGGTGTGGCAGAAATAGCCGAATCCACTCATTTGAAGGGGTGCCAGATAAGATAAGAGCTATGTGGCAATAGCACCATAAGAGGGCAGTATATGTAAAGGATAGCATGGGACATTCCACTGTAGCAGCTTACTGTGTGTGTTCTGCCTGCCTATGAGGAAATGCAGTATTGTTCTGAACTTCCAGGAATGAGAGATCTTGATGCACATGCATATTGCTGTTTTTTTTGCTGAGTGTGGTGC
The DNA here is from genome assembly GCF_021184085.1 of Oncorhynchus gorbuscha. Taxonomy (NCBI): domain Eukaryota; kingdom Metazoa; phylum Chordata; class Actinopteri; order Salmoniformes; family Salmonidae; genus Oncorhynchus; species Oncorhynchus gorbuscha. Next base: position 75,170,940 of record NC_060174.1, read on the forward strand.
CAGCCGGTGAATGCCATGTATTGTGACTCTGCTTTTCCTCAGGCCGTGAGAGAGAGGGCCGTCCCCAGGCGGACTCTCTGGGGGACCTGTACCGGGCCCTGGAGAGGGCCAACCTGTCCTCCATGGGAGACCACCGGCCCTCCGCCCGCCTTGAGTACAAACGCTCCTTTGTCCGCCGCGTCAATGACCCACTGCTCAGCGAAAAGCTGCACCGTCTCCGCATCCTACAAAGTGCGCTCAAGGTATGACCCCCCCCCCTCTCTTTTTTCTCTCCCCATCTCCCTCTCTCTATAACCACTGTGATTATTATTTGACCTTGCTGGTCATCTATGAACGTTTGAAAATCTTTTTGAAGAACGATCTGACCTTAATTGCATGTATCCTTATAATCTCCAGCCTGCACAGCCAGAAGTGGACTGACCACCCCTTAGAGCCTTGTTCCTCTCTAGGTTTCTTCCTAGGTTCCTAGTTTTCCTAACCACCATGCTTCTACATCTGCATTGCTTGCTATTTGGGGTTTTAGGCTGGGCTTCTGTATAAGCACTTTGTGACATCTACTGATGTAAAAAGGGCTTTATAAAATACATTTGATTGATAGATGACAGGACCTATAGAATATAGTGTGTACAGTGTGTGTACTGTTTATGTACTGTATACAGTGTATCACATCTTAAATCATACTCTTCTTTCTCCCTGACAGAATGTCCCTCTTCAGGACTCTGACCCGTCGTTAGGTTTTTTAGGATAGCCTGTGTGGAACGGACCATGGACACAGCCGCACCATCATAGTCACCCAATTCATCCTGCCAAGGGACGTGCCCTTACTGCCCTACCCCAGACATGCCCACATCCCTGGAAGACAGCCACAACAACCAGGATTAACCCCTCTCTACCTCTCTCTTTCACTCAATCTCACTCTCTCTCTGCATGCCCACATCTACCTCTAAGGACCTTCCCTCATGCAAAATAGTTTGTTCAGTGATCAAAATAACCATAACATATTCAATAATTGCATCGTGCAATGCATGTTCACGCTATTTACAGTAATTAAACTCTAGTTCAATAATACTCTTCTTCTCATTGACATTGTTAAAGGAAAGTTATAACATAAATTGCACTGGAGAATATAGTGAGGCCAGGATTGAATCAGATTAGCTTTAACTCACGGTATTCAACAAATGCATACCTTAATATTGCCTTTGTTTAGGCGACGTCGGAGGTGTATCTGCGTCGGAGCTGTTAAGTCGGTGAGCGGCTGCGCTTGTGGTCGTTGTCACGAAAACCACACCCGTCTTTATGTCCCACCCGCGTTAGAAGTTCAGAAGGAGAAAGTGTAGGTTATATAGGAATAATGACACTCAAATTGAAAATCATTAAACAAAATAATAATGATTTATATCAGCCTAATCGAGGTATAGATTATATCACACAATCCAGTGTTCAAACTTGTAACACGGCTGCATGGGATTTCTACTCATGTGACTCAGTGCATCCAATGGCAATGTCCACGAATGCAGTTACACCTCTGACACCGGCTAAATAAAAGCAATATTAAGCTATGAGTTTGTCTGTTAGCGCTGATCTGATTGAAACATGGCCTGAGTTTTACGGTATTTTTTGCACAGTTCAATGATGTTTTGCATGAGGATGTTGCCCTGTGTGTCTTTATTTCCACCTCCCCTCCACCTGTTTCAGAAGCTCTTGGACACATGTTCATCTCACTATGGGTTTCTGTCCACTCTATCTCTCTCACTCTCTCAGAGCATTGTCAGTGAAGGACAGTATTGTTTGACTTATGAAGAGTAAGCTTCTAGAAGGCACAAGACTTCCACAGCCTTTTCTGGTTTGATGATATTGGATATGTCCCCTCATCTGAAAGACTGCATTAGTGGAGCGCCCTTTAACTCACTGCTCACCTGCATGGCCATGTTAGAACCTTCTGCTTCTGTACAGTACTGTCTGTTCTGAAGACTATGCCAGGGTTGTGTACAGTAACACTACAACGAATCTTGATCTTAAACTAACTATAATAAGCAATTGTATTTTTGATGTCTACAATGTTTATGTTATGCATGTGTGAATGGTAAATGAGTATGTATGTCTGTGTGTTCGGAGAGTGTACAGTATGTTAATTATATATATTTATTTCATAAACTGGATATCGCACAACTGGTATGTCAGAACAAAATCTAAGGAGATATAATTTCAACTTCAGTGTTGTGCCTCAGCGATTTCTGAAAGTATTACCACTCCAAAACTGGGTGAACATAAATAGTTGATGGCTGCAGGGCGTAATCTCTCTCTTATAATAAACAGTAACTGGTGCACAGAGACAGAAAGACAGGTGAGGACTGGCAATAATAAACCAGTATTGTAAATTGTGAAGCATTGATCAGAAACACGTGTCTATTTTTGTATGCATGCTACCTATCCAAATGTTTGTAAACGGTTTTGTATTCTGAGGTGTGTGATCTGAGGACTGCTGGTGTGAACCCATCATTCACTTTGTGTTTCTAAGAACTATTTTACATTTGAAGGAAAAGCAACAGGAGAAAGTGTTTGTTTTTGAAGTGTTCTCTGCAGAAAGGTAAATAACTGTATTTATAAACTGTTCATTGTTTGAGCATGCTTTGTATAACTTAAACAGAATATCATGCCATTTGAAATCTATGGAAGTCGCACATGTTTGGAGTATCGTGGCTAATTTACTTTTTTATTCAATAATAAACGATGGCTTGTACATCTCCTGAACTCTCCCTGAATGGTGAATCCTCCATTTCAAGTATTTTCTTAGGTGCTCTACTCCTGATAAGGGGAACACAGATTGTACAAGATAAAACTATTTTCCTCTGAAAGGTTCTCCCTCAATGTTGGATTTTTCTTTATACTGTATCAGCAGTAAGCATTAATAAGTACTTCTTACTTGGTAACCCTCATGTTGATACACTATTGAAAAGAACAGAACATTCCCTATAAATCCATCTCTGAACATGGCTGTCAGCCTATCAGGAGGTTGATGAAGAAGCAGCTCAGATTTACAGAGGAGATAGGCAGCACAAGCCTCAAACCAGATATCATTCTCTGGTCTAGAGGCACCACGCAGGTACAGGTCGTCATCGAGCTTACAGTGCCCTGGGAGGAGAGGATAGAGGAGGCACATGATTGGAAGCTCAAGAAATACCAGTCTCTCATCCTGAGCAGAATGGATGGAGAGCCTCGAATCTACCAGGTGTGAAGACATTAGTCCTAACAGTTGCAAACAGTTGTGTTTTGCAATGAACACAAAAGTTTCTATTGAACAAATGAATGTAGGTCCCTCCCCGCTTCGTTCCGTATGTTTTCGTTGAATAAACGTTTTGCAACAGAATCGGCGTAATGAATACGCCCCCAGTTTTGGTCGGTTGCAGGGGCTTCGCAAGCCAATCACTCTGGAGAGCCCTGGAGCTGCTCAGCATTGAAGGAGTGGCAAGGAAGAAGCAATTGGCTGACGACAGCAAGGAGGCAGAAGTTGCATCCCGTTGGAAAAAAATCCTAGATTTTTATGAGGGTTAGGGCATATAAATTATTCAGTTAATATCTAAGATGACTTGTTTTGAAGTTAGCCGGTCAAGTTCAAGTTCTTAAAAAAAATGCATTGGACGTTTGTACCTTTGTTGGTCAATTTAATTTGGCTGCACTTGGTTTGAGTTTAACATGCTAATCAGCTTCGGACAGAACAAGAAACTTTTGCTCCCTATTTATTTCGATATATGGGGAGAGCGATGTCTGATCACTGTAAACTTACAAGACAATCCCGTTGGAGACGGCCAACACTGTTCAATGAGCTTGTTATTGTTATCAAACTATGCTAATGTGTTTTCTGTTCGTTAAGGTTTAGAAAGCCACCCCTATGATATAAATATCCCGTAGGCAGCCCTTCCCTTTATGCACTACAAGGCCTACTGCATCTACTGAATCACAGATACATGATTACAAGACTTTTCCCACTCATGTTCCCATGAATGTGTTCAATTCGATGCTATGTTTGTTGAGCCAAGATTAATTATGTTGAGCAGCACTGTGTATTGGATCACTTGCCACTTTTTCTTGGTTCAACACGTTTTGTTTTGTCCAACCAAAACTGTCATATTAATATGACAATACAAACATATTTAACTAGATGCTGTAATGTGAAAATGCTCACTACTCTACTTTCAGTGTGTTTTGTTTTGATGGGAGTTGATGCACTAGGCTGGCGCTAACCCAATGTACTGTATTTCCAAAACATTACACATGTGCACAAGCACCAGCACAGCAAACATTCTCTAGTGACCCCCACAGCTTAGCTAGGTTCATAGACCCATTTTTTTGTTTACAAGCAAACGTCATGTTTGAGTGATGCACAAGCATGCTTGCAACAAAAAGCCCTGTAGAATGACATACTTGAGTGAGTGATGACCATGAAAAACACACAAGACTGATGGCTGTAGACACACAAGACTGATGGCTATAGACACACAAGACTGATAGCTATAGACACACAAGACTGATAGCTATAGACACACAAGACTGATAGCTATAGACACACAAGACTGATGGCTATAGACACACAAGACTGATAGCTATAGACACACAAGACTGATAGCTATAGACACACAAGACTGATGGCTATAGACACACAAGACTGATAGCTATAGACACACAAGACTGATAGCTATAGACACACAAGACTGATGGCTATAGCTATGCTCAACAAGTATATTATTCTTCTGGTTTTATCTAGCTCTGTCTGTGATTATTTTACCATGCCTCAATGTTTTGCTAGGTAATCAACCCTTCAATGACTACTGCAATGTTAATGTAGCCGATAACCATCTGATTACGTGTTACTTCCCTTCCCCCGTACCATCCTTATGATTGTGCCATTGATCTTCTCCCAGGCACTACACCACCTCGGGGTCGATTGTATTCTCTGTCTGGACCAGAGACCAAAGCTATGGAGGAGTACGTAGAGGAGTCTCTGGCCACTGGGTCCGTCCGTCCGTCTGCATTTCCTGCCGATGCAGAGTTTTTATTTGTGGAGAAGAAGGACAAGACCCTGCGTCCGTGCGGTGACTACCGGGGACTTAATGACATTACTGTCAAGAATCGTTACCCCCTAGAATCGTTACCCCCTACCTCTCCTCTCTCCAGGGGGCCACCATATTTTCCAAATTGGACCTTCGAAATGCCTACCACCTGGTTTGGATACGTGAGGGGGATGAGTTGAAGAAAGCCTTCAACACAGCCAGTGGACATTATGAGTACCAGGTCATACCATTTGGACTCACCAACACCCCCGCTGTTTTCCAGGCTTTGGTCAATGATGTGCTTCGGGACATTCTTGGGTTTGCACACTTCTACCAACGTTTCATTTGGGACTACACCAACCTGGCGGCCCCCCTCTCGGCACTCACCTCTCCTAAGGTACCGTTCAAATGGTCTCCAGCTGTCGACAAAGCCTTTGTAGACCTGAAGCATCGGTTCACAACAGCACCCATCCTCATCCATCCAGACCCATCACGTCAATTTGTGGTGGAAGTGGATGCTTCGGATGTTGGAGTGGGGACCATCCTGTCCCAGCGACCTGCCCAGGACCAGAAGCTTCATCCCTGTGCCTTCCAGTCCCATTGTCTCAATCCTGTTGAAAGAAACTATGATGTTGGAAACCGAGATCTCCTGGCTGTGAAGAAGGCATTGGAAGAGTGGAAGCACTGGCTGGAAGGAGCAGAACAGCCATTCCTGGTCTGGACTGACCATACAGAACTGGAATATCTCCGTACAGCTAAGCGCCTCAACTCCAGGCAGGCCCGGTGGGCCCTCCTGTTCACCAGATTTAACTTCACCATCTCCTACCGCCCTGGGTCAAAGAATGTGAAGCCTGATGCCCTCTCCCACCTATACAGTTCCTCTGCTACACCCTCGACCTCTGAAACCATTCTCCCTACCTCATGCCTTGCTGCCACTGTGGATTGGGGTAGTGAGAACCTAGTCCGCGAGGCACAAAGCTCTCAGCCTGGACCTGAAGGGGGCTCGGCAAACTGGCCTTTTGTCCCTAATCCAGTCCGGTCCCGGGTCTGGAATGGGATCATTCCTCCAGGATGACCTGTCATCCAGGGTCCCGTCATACACTAGCCTTCCTCCGACAACATTTCTAGTGGCCCACAACGGTTCCTGATGTCTCTGCCTTCATCGCCGCTTGCACAGTTTGTGCGTAGAACAAGACTCCACGGCAAGCGCCTTCTGGCCTCCTTCAGTCACTACCGGTCCCTCATCGTCCCTGGTCTCATATATCTCTGGACTTTGTCACTGGGCTCCCTCCGTCTGATGGCAAAACACTGTCATTATCCAAGGCCGCCCATTTCATCTGACCCCCAAACTACCTTCTGCCAAGGAGATTGTCCAGCTTATGGTGCAGAATGTCTTCCGAATCCATGGACTCCCGGTAGACATGGTCTCCGATCGGGGTTCTCGTTTCAGTTCTGGAAGGCATTCTGCACCCTTATTGGGTTGTCAGCCAGCCTGTCATCCAGATTCCATGCCCAAACTAACGTTCAGTCGGAGATAGCCAACCAAGACCTGGAGACCACCTTAAGGTGCCTGGTCTCAACCAACCCCACTACCTGTAGCCATCAACTGGTCTGGGTGGAGTATGCCCGGAACACCCTTCCCAGTTCTGTCACGGGACTCTCCCCTTTCGAGTGCTCTATGGGGTATCAGCCTTCACTTTGGGTTATTAAACATTGTATGACTCCAACCATCTGCCTCCTGTGTCTGCATCTGGGTCTCGCCTTGTGCCTTGATAGTAACCACATTCTGGGTCATTTGTGTTTAATGGTCTCTTGGAAGAAGTCCTTGCACATCACTGGAACATTCATTTGAAAACGTTAGATAATGGCGTAATGAGACTCTTAAGGGAACTTTCGCTAAAGTTGTGGGAACGTTTGTTGTTAGCTGCGATGTCAGTGCAAAAAGTAAGGCGATTACATTTCAACTTTAGTGTTCAGAGATTCTGAAGTTATTAACACTTCAAGACTGGGTGAACATACACTATATTTACAAAAGTCAGCCCCCAGCACTCTTAATTCTCAGCGAACTAGGTGTGCCTTGCAAGACCCAGAATAGATTAATTTAGCTCATGAGCATCTACAAGTTATATTCGGTGCCGACAGGGATGGCCGCCTCGCTTCACGTTCCTAGGAAACTATGCAGTATTTTGTTTTTTTACGTGTTATTTCTTACATCGGTACCCCAGGTCATCTTAGGTTTCATTACATACAGTCGAGAAGAACTACTGAATATAAGAGCAGCGTCAACTCACCATCAGTATTACCAAGAATATGACTTTCGCGAAGCGGATCCTGTGTTCTGCCTTTCACCCAGGACAACGGAATGGATCCCAGTTCTTCGCGTTCAATGATACTGAATTCCTAGCTGCAGACTCGTAATTAATATCAAAGACTTGTTCCTATTCTGTTGATATCGATAGTCTAAGAGTTTAACCACGTGGTATGGTTAAAAGATTCAGCAATGGTCCACAACCTTTGTCCTCCCCTAATGGAGAAAAACATGGTTTGGTGATAATTTCTCAAAGTTGGGTTTTATTTGGAATGGCAGAAAAGGGCTGTCCCAAGACGCCTGACCCTAACTGGGCTCAGGGGCGGTCCTCTGATTTAGTTAACTCCAATTCCCTTTTTGAGTTGTCCTTCATTAAACATTCCAAAATCATATTACACAATTTTACAAACAGTATCATACTCACTCATTCATATTTTACAACAATTAGATGTAAATCTCATATCTGAGGCTATTATATAAACAGTGTTATGGTAATGTGGCCACACCGTCTCCCATGAGCTTCCCCAAGTTGTGACAAACGGACCAGTTCGTAGCTGGATTCTTCACCAATCTTTTATACTTTCTCTGGAACATGAAATTTGTTTGTACCTCAAGTTCTGTGAGGTGGAAGGAATTGCTTTGTTCTCTATGAAAATGTACTCTCTCCATACTGTGTGTCCATGAGGAGATCCTCAGGAATTTACGACGTCTCTCTGACCACAGCAACCTAGTTGAAGGAGGCAAGGGGGGGGGGTTGGGGGGGGGGGGCAGGGAGAGGGGGATGGGGCTTGCTATACCCAGAAGAGGCCAATGTCATGACACAGCATACAATGACCTTCTAGATGATTCTGTGCTTCCAGCTTTGTGGCAACAGTTTGGGGAAGGCCCTTTCCTGTTTCAGCATGACAATGCTCCTGTGCACAAAGTGAGGTCCATACATGCCTTTCCAGAAGAGTGGAGGCTGTTATAGGGGAATCAACTCCATATTAATGCCCATGATTTTGGAATGAGATGTTTGATGAGCAAGTGTCCACATACTTTTGGTCGTGTAGTGTAGGTAGGCAGCCATTAACTCTCTCTCTCTTATAATAAACACAAACTGGTGCACAGAGGCAGACAGACATACGAGAACTGGCAAAAATAAACCAGTAACTGTAAATTGTGAATCATTGATCAGAAACACATGTCTATTTTTGTATGCATGCTATCTATCCAAATGTTTGTAATTGGTTTTGTATTCCGAGCAGGGCCCGGTTAATTCAGGGGCTTACCGGGGCTGAGGACCCTGGGCCCAGGCCTATGGGGGGCCCAAGAGGCCAACAAAATGTTTACTGTAATAATAATAATTTTTATCCAACCACAGGAGTCCTCTCTCAATTTTGAAAATACACCAGAGACCATAATTTAGGCACAGAGGATCAATAGTTTATAAAAAATAACTGTAGATTAGGTTTTTTCTCAAGTACACACAGGTATCTGCCAAAATTAAGGAAACGCCAGCATAAAATGTATTAAAAAGGTGTTGCGCCACCACGAGCTGCCAGAACAGTTTCAATGCGCCATGGCATAGACCTAAACCATGCCAGGAAAATGCACCCCACACACAACATATTCTTTGTATCCCTCGTTTACTCAAATGTTTCCTTTATTTTGGCAGTTACCGGTATGCCGACAGTTGGAAAGGCTGCATTATAGGCTGCAGCTAGTTGCGGTTGTGGCCAAAGACATATAGTCCATAGAAGGGTCTCCTAACCTCTTATCCTGGCAATTTGACTATGAAACTCATGGGTACACTAGCAATGGATGCCAGTCCTGACTGGAATGGGAACTATCTATGGATTATATTTTTATAGTTGGTTGCGACTGTCAGTTTGCCTTTTGCAGATTTCAAAATATAATCTCAAGAAAAACGTAAAGTATTGGAAAGCAAATGCCGACTGCTGAAAAGTGAAGACTATCTGTCTGTAGAACCAATAGAAATAATCATTTCTCAACAACTCCCAATTTGTAGGGGAGGGGCGCGGGGGAGGGAGCCTATAAAAAAACATAGCCCCAGGGCCTATGATGTCTTAATCCGGCCCTGATTCCTAGGTGTGTGTGTGATCTGAAGAACAGGGAACCCATCGTGCACATTGTGTTCCTAATAAATATTTTACATTTGAAGTAAAAACAACTTAAGAAAGTGTTACATTTCGAAGTGTTCTCTGCAAAAAGGTAAATAGCTGTATGTAAAAAGCTGTTCAATGTTTGAGCATGCTTTGTGTTTTATGTTTGTTCATTGATGAAGGACAAGCCGGAGGGTAAGTTTAATTACCTTTAGTAACCCAATGCTGCCTGGAGCTTCGCAATGTACAACAGCGTGTAACCATCAAAGGTGGGACCAGATCACTATTATTCCTGTCACAAGCAAGTCGTCAGTCACAATAAAGGTCTTAGTCTCAAGTAGAACTTGAGTCCAAGTAGAACGGGTCGAGTCTCGAGTCAAGTCCAAGTTGTGCATTCTACGAGCAAGTCAAGTTTGAGTCAATGTCGAGTCACAATTTTTGTCAAGTCAATTCTCAAGAAGTAAAAAATAAATCTACACATGCAATGACAACTACAAATCCATTTATTGAGGCTATCAGACATCCCTTTTCATTATTTTTTATGAAACACATTTTGACAAGCAGTTTTGACATGCCAAAAGACCAGTAGCTAGGCCTATGCTAGGAATTGTTGCTTGATGCCCATTGTTGGTGAGCTTGAAAAGTAATATTCTTGACCACCAATCTGTTTTTGGAGGTGGATATTTTATTTTTTGGCAATTTGCTCTCCCTACAATGTGACATGTTGCATTGCACTCGATCCTTTAGTTGTACAGCAAATCAGCAATCTGTTTGCTAGCTAAGTGGTTCCTAAACATTTTTACCCGCAACCCCCAAAAAACAGTGGTTCAAAGCTTGAGAACCCCCACGCATGCATGTGTGCACGCACAATTGCTGTGCAAATGCAGTGATGCATTTTCAAAGATACAGAAATAAACTTTGGTTTACACATTTGCATTTGTAGCTGAAAGCCATTATGGTTAAAAGCAAATATTGGCCTCCCGGGTGGCGCAGTGATCTAAGGCACTGCATTGCAGTGCTAGCTGTGCCCCCAGAGACTCTGGGTTTGAGCCCAGGCTCTATCACAGCCGCCGCGACTGGGAGGTCCATGGGGCTACGCACAATTAAAAATATATATATATATTTTTATTTTTACAGGGACAGTGCACATTAATCAACGTTTCAGTAAAAGTGCTGGTTTTAGCCAGCCGGCTAATTTTCAACCGCAGTCCCTGGGCAGGTTATTAAAAACAATTACAATATAGACAATAGCAACATAGAACAAGCAAAACATAGCAACATAGGAGAAGCAAGACATAGCATACAGACAGAGCAACATAGGACAAGCAAGACGTAGCATACAGACAGAGCAACATAGAACAAAAAGCAGCAAGACAAAATTCATAAAAGCAACAAAGTGTTTCCACACCTCACAAGCTACAGACAACATGGAAAGCGGCAACACACAGCTAGGGACCATGTTCACAAATCTGATTGACCTTTAGCCAGGTCTTCAAGCATTTTGTGAAAGTGTGATATGTGGTGCAGTTATGTGTGTCTGATGGCAGTGTATTCCAGACATGGGAAGCTCTCACAGAGAATGCAGATTTACTAATTGGCCTTGCGTTGTCCGGGTTAGGGAGGGTTTGGCCGGTAGGGATATCCTTGTCTCATCGTGTACTAGCGACTCCTGTGGCGGGCCGGGCACAGTGTGTGCTGACCATGTCGCCAGGTGTACGGTGTTTCCTCTGACACATTGGTGCGGCTGAAATTCAGTGTTTTCCTGGGATCTAAGCTCATGAAAACATGTCCCCTTTGTGGGTCCGAAGCGAGATTTGGTTGAGGGTCCCCCCCACCTTGTGGGCAAAACATTTTATTGACCGCGGAGAGGAAAAGGTTTTAAAGTACATTTCCTGCAATTCTACACATTTTGCCATGGGGAGAGAAAATACTGCAGTTTTAAAGCTAATTTCCTGCAATTCTACATATTTTGCCATGTTAATATGATATCTGAGTGAGAGTGACTAACAAAATCAATGTAGGTCCCTTGGATGTCTGGGGCCCTGGGCATGTGTCCTGCTTGCCCTGTCGGTATTCGTCCATGATGACTACAAGTTTAGGTAACTGGTTAGAATAATTTACCAATCTAAAAATTGTTAGCTGCCATGGCTAATTGAGTGACTCAGAGTGGCTGACATAACAAGACAAAACTGCTGATGCACAACAAAATTGCATCTTGTGTATTCCACTATTCTACATGAACTGTGTGGTCCTTTGTAGCTTAGTTGGTGGCTTAAGTTAGTTTTTTTTACATCCCAATATTGCACTTTATATACATATATACATCACAGAAGACTTCCCAGTTGTCTTGAACTCACTGAAGTCAAGTTTTTGCAGTTCTGAGTTAACAGTTGTTTTGAGCGTGGAACAAATCATGCTTCATTGACAACATGGCAAATGTTGAATGTTTATCATTTTAAACTTGGAAAAGAGCCCCTTATTTCCAGATATGGGACCACACAGCAACTCCACTGAATAACAGGCTAGTGATTGCTTCACAATGCTTGCAGTCAGCTACTGTCACTGATTTCTTCCAAACCACTCATTGTTGAAATTGCGATTGTGTAATGTTTATTTCCAATGGCCGATGAGCACCGATACGTTTTAGCTATAGTTTCTCTTCATTATTTCTCCTCATATGACAAGGATTAAAACAGATTTGCCAGTGAATTGTCAACTTGATTCGTGATGATGACTGCCAGCTAAGATTTTGAAAGTATGATATTGACCTAATCAGTCCAATTAAAGCTACTGTACATATAACGTGATTTGACGTAATTTTATCTGTGGCCAATGACTTTGAGCCTTCTTGGATGGGCACTTCTAATGTAACTCTATGGCAGTACCCAAAGGGCTAGAATTTTCTAGCTCTACCCTTAGACTTGGCGGCGACGTAGTGTCCCCATGAGTGACAGAACACTGAGCCAATCACGGCACAACTCTCCGTATTTTCTGCTGGCTTGCCCCACCACCACAGAAAGCACTGAGCTAGGCGGAAACACCTGCATTTTGGAGCTGCCTTACTCAAGAAAACAAAAAGAGATCATGTTTGTATGTGGCTTATTAACTCAATGATACATTTTTTTTAAAACATTTTACATTTGACATTGTTCGCAAACTGATATGTGACACGTATTAATGCCAAAATAACATTTTGTGGGGGGGCAAAAAATGTGGGGCTCAAAAAAGTGGGTCTCTGTGCTGAATGACAGGTCGCAGTCATGGTGAATACTGTTACAGATGTGTTGTTCATGTTTGTCTTATAGAACTGTGCATGTGCTTGTTGAAGGTTCAATCAATTATTTATTTTTCTCCAATACACAGATGAAAATTAAAACTCGTTTTTCAATCACTACACAAATTTCATGTTAACTGTAGTTTTGGCAAGTCGGGTAGGACATCTGCTTTGTGCATGACACAAGTCATTTTTCCAACAATTGTTTACAGACAGATTATTTCAGTTGACTGTGCCTTTAAACAGCTTGGAAAATTCCAGAAAATGATGTCATGGCTTTAGAAGCTTATGATAGGCTCATTGACATAATTTGAGTCAATTTGAGGTGTACCTGAGCGTCTGCTAAATGACTTAAATGTAAATGTAAATGTATTTCAAGGCCTACCTTCAAAGTCAGTGCCTCTTTGCTTGACATGGGCAAATTAAAATAAATCAGAAATCAAGTCTGGTTCATCCTTGGGAGACATTTCCAAACGCCTGAATGTACCAGGTTCATCTGTACAAACAAAAATACGCAAGTATAAACACCATGGGACCTCGCAGCCGTCATACTGCTCAGGAAGGAGACGTGTTCTGTCTCCTAGAGATGAACGTACTTTGGTGTGAAAAGCGCAAATCAATCCCAGAACAACAGCAAAGGACCTTGTGAAGATGACGGAGGAAACGGGTACAAAAGTATCTATATCCAAAGTTAAACGAGTCCTATCTCGACATAACCTGAAAGGCTGCTCAGCAAGGAAGAAGCCACTGCTCCAAAACCGTCATAAAAAATCCAGACTATGGTTTGCAACTGCACATGGGGACAAAGATCATACTTTTTTGGAGGAGCTTGCAAGCCGAAGAACACCATCCCAACCTTGAAGCATGGGGGTGGCAGCATCATGTTGGGGGTGCTTTGCTGGAGGAGGGACTGGTACACTTCACAAAATGGATGGCGTCATGAGGAATTAAAATTATGTGGATATATTGAAGCAACATCTCAAGACATCAGTCAGGAAGTTAAAGCTTGGTCGTAAATGGGTCTACCAAATGGACAATGACCCCAAGCATACTTCCAAAGTTATGGCAAAATGGCTTAAGGACAACAAAGTCAATGCATTGGAGTAGCCATCACAAAGCTCTGACCTCAATCCAATAGAACATTTTTGGGCAGAACTGAAAAAGCATGTGCGAGTAAGGAGGCCTACAAACCTGACTCAGTTACACCAACTCTGTCAGGAGGAATGGGCCAAAAATCACCAAACTTATTGTGGGAAGCTTGTGGAAGGCTACCCGAAATGTTTGACCCAAGTTAAACAATTTGAAGGCAATGTTACTAAATACTAATTGAGTGTATGTTACCTTCTGACCCACTGGGAATGTGATGAAAGAAATAAAAGCTGAAATAAATCATTCTCTACTATTATTCTGATATTTCACATTCTTAAAATAAAGTGGTGATCCTAACTGACCTAAGACAGGGAATTTTTACTTGTATTAAATGTCAGGAATTGTGAAAAACTGAGTTTAAATGTATTTGGCTAAGGTGTATGTAAACATCAGACTCAACTGTCGTGGGTTAAATTGTATTCACAATCAAAGCTGTAGCAAAACACAGGCACATAGACACAGGTTATGCCTGTAAGATATTTTGATATGTGACAAATATTATTGCCAATATAACATGCAAAACAGGCAAGCCTGTTTGTTTTTGGGGGACAAAAAATGTGGGTTAGGGTTAGGGCTCTGCCCCACCTGTGCTGAATGACAGGTCGCCACTGCACTCTCTGAATGAATTTGAATTCAACTACTGAAAACCCTCCCACTTGATGGCCAACAGATTTTCTCTGTAGTTTCCATTCAATAGGGTTTTCAGTACATTTATCTTAAGCTATCCCTTTCAATGCGGTGTACATTGAATTATAATTTTGTGGACAGACTCTCTCCAATACATGGAGAGAACAGATTCAGAATAGATGGATTAATGAAAGAATGCCATCTATGCATCTTCATCTCCGTTTCAGCAGCAACTTGTAGATTTAAAAATAGCCTGATCTTGTAGATTCTTTAGGCACATTTTAGGGTTAGGAAAGCATGTATGAATCGTTAAATAAATGTGTTTGGAGAGCCTTTACGCACAAAATATATTGATGAATCAAAAATACATGGGGTTGATTCATCCTGAAACACATGAAATATTGGATGGTTGAAAAAAGTGTACAATAGGGGTTGAACAATAGTCCTATAAATATACCCTTAATCCTCACTATTCATGGAACTGTATGACAACAGTCCAGTAGGTGTGAACCGTGAGCCAGGCTCCAGGTTTAAACTGCTACTTGGTCTGAGTTCCATAATGATTCAAATAGACTACATGTCCCAAATTACTGCACAACATTAGCCTATTATGATCCACTAATGTGATCCACGTGATAGAGGAAAGAAAGGTAAACAGAATGGAATGATGAAAAATGTACGCTACAAATTGAAGAAAACAGTTATAAATGTATGTGTGTATTACTGACGGTGGCTCCCGATAGTGGCTAATATATGACATGATACACAATGTAATATAAAACGGAGAAAAGCACAAGCATAGGCTATAATTAAAACACACATCAACTCGGCAGGTTCAGCCCTACAGAAGCCTCTAACTTGGGTGTCCAAATTTCATCCATGCAAATTGTGAGGGCACACAATTGAAATGTTGAATAACGGCACAGCTGTTTAGTCTAGCCTATTTCACTGTGGAAAGGGGACGCCACACGTCATGTTTATACGATTTTCACTTTGCTTCCATATGGCTAGTTTCACATTTGTCTACATGGTTCCTAAGGAAAAACAATCTAAAACAATTGCTATGTGTATTCACAATCCCCTTCTCCTAACGGACTACTTATTGTCCTAGCTCTTTTATATTGCTCTTATCCATTTATAAATTACAGTGCATGGAGAATGCTATGATTTCTGTCAGAAAAAAAGAAAGTAGATGCTTTCTCTACTGAGAAACCGGCAGGTTTGCTCGACCTTATTCAAGGTTTCTTGGCGCATAAAGGTGGTGGGATTATGAGGGAATGAAGTCAAGGTCAGAATAGGGTTCATCTGTAGACACCTCCGCCACACCTTCATTTCTTAAATCTCCACCCTGAGCCAACGGGTGAATAGCATGCTATTCTCATGCTTAAATTCAAGGTCAGAATATGCATAGAGATAAAAGTACATAAAAAGGAATCACTTTCCGTTTGCGTGTGCTTACCCTGGGTTGGAATCGGGGCCAATGTGAATAGCGCATCAATGCAAGGGCTCCCAATCATCATTACTAACATCAGCCATTTGTCAAGCAAAGTAAAACTTTCAGAAATGATGGATTTACAGCCAGTCTATATTTTCCATTTTGATCATTACAAACTCTTGTATTCGTTTATACATACCGCAGATAACCCATGATTTAGGTTGATGATTGATATTTCCAAAATAAAGCAAATCGCACACAAAAAACACAGTTGTTTAATCTGGTACTTTTCATTTTTATTATTGAATTGACAGAGAAATCCATGAAATATATATAAGTTACAATTATTGTTCATCACTTAACAAATGTGAACTTATTCTGTCTCATTCTCTATGTACAGTAGGCCTCAGGCCTCAGACTAAAATGTAGTCTGGTGACTGATGCGGCTGTATGCTGTATAAGATATTAAATATAAAACCTAGACTTGACTAAGCCCTTTTTTGACCAATTGTGTATTTAGATACATACATAAATGATTACAGCTAAACAAAAAATCAACAGAGGTGAAGGGCAGCTCTCTGAGACAGGGAAGACAGTGGCAGAAATAGTTCTAATCATACAAGTAATCATACTAATAATGATGACAACATGAAAATATACGCTATTGTGGATTACAGATGCTTTTCATTGTTTTCATACACTTTATTTATAGTGACTTTAGAAGTAAAATAATGTTTACAGCATAATTGTAGGTCTACATGGTGGTTTAAAAAAAGTATATTCACAAATGTGAAGTGTAAATATCCCATTCAATTCTGATATAATAGGGTTCATGTAAAGCTCGACAGGCTCCACCCACATCTTGATGAGACATTTACATACAGTATCTGTTTGATGTACATCTTGCCATAATTGCACGTTGCAGTTTTTCGGTGACATTGCTTTTACTTTAACAATTTATTCATTATTCATCATGAAAACTTTGTCTACAGGACTAGACTGGACTGGACTGTGTTTAACCCATTTTTAACAGGAGGTCAACCTGTTAGACACACGGCATATTTTTAAGACATGCGTTCTTATGGCTTGATTGGCCATTCCGTAA
This sequence comes from Oncorhynchus gorbuscha, assembly GCF_021184085.1. Classification (NCBI taxonomy): domain Eukaryota; kingdom Metazoa; phylum Chordata; class Actinopteri; order Salmoniformes; family Salmonidae; genus Oncorhynchus; species Oncorhynchus gorbuscha. The sequence goes on from NC_060174.1 coordinate 75,187,991, forward strand.
ATTGCAGGGTTTATCAATGGTGTAAGCAATGTATAGTATAGTGACATGATGATCCGAACCATAAAAGATGTCCCACTCATGTTAAATCTACTTTGAGCTATTTCAAAAAACCCTCCAATAGAGTAGTTTATTACTGAAAGTAAATGAGGGATGCACGTTTTCAGTGCTTTGACCTGAGATTCTTTGGAGGATTTCAGACAGACCCTGAAAATGTGTGCATATGAGAATATAATCATGAGGAGCTGTGGGATCATAATGAAAGCCATTAGCACAAGTCCTACAATACTATGGTAAGATGTAGTAGAACACGCATTTTTCACCAATTCAAAATTGACACAAAACAATTTAAAATGTATGAACCTCCCACAAAACCTCAATCTCAAAGTAAAGCCGAAGTACATCAGAAAGAGAGAAAAGGGATATAGCCATGCCAATGCAATAAGTTTACACATCTTGGGAATAGACATGATGCTGTGATAATGTAGTGGATGGCAGATGGCAACATACCGGTCATATCCCATGACAGCCAAAATATGAAATTCAACCGCTGCATATGTATGTACCCAATAGATTTGTATTAGACACCATGGCAATGATATCTCATATGTCTCAGACAAAAGTAGAATCAGAGTCGAGGGAAGAAATCCAGTGCTGCCATATAGTCCGTTAGCAGCTAAGTTACATATGAACACGTACATGGGTTGATGCAGAGCTCCCTGACAGCATATCACAGCAATCAGCAGCAAATTGAAAGAGATGATCAAAATATACAACAACATAAATATCGAAAACTGCAGGTACTTGTTATTTTCCATGACAGCATACGCAGTCATGGTAAATACTGTTACAGATGTGTTGTCCATGTTTGCCTTGAATTCTGAAAAGACAAGAAACATTGCCTTTATACAACTCAACCCTTCAGAAAGTATTTATACCACTTGTCTATTACACATTTTGCTACATCCTGAATTCAAAAATGGATGAAGTATTTTTTATTCTCACCCATCCACCCACCCTATTATGACAAAGTGAAAACATTTTTATACGTTGTTTTGCAAATGTATAGAAAATTTAATGCAGAAATATCTCATTTACATAAGCTACCGTTCAAAAGTTTGGGGTCACTTAGAAATGTCCTTGTTTTTTAAAGAAAAGCACATTTTTTGTCCTTTAAAATAACATCAAATTGATCAGAAATACAGTGTAGATATTGTTAATGTTGTAAATGACTATTGTAGCTGGAAACTGCTGGAAATATCTACATAGGCGTACAGAGGCTCATTATCAGCAACCATCACTCCTGTGTTCCACTGGCACATTGTGTTAGCACATTGTGTTAGCTAAGCCAAGTTGATCATTTTAAAAGGTTAGTTGATCATTAGAAAACCCTTTTGCAATTATGTTGGCACAGCTGAAAACTGTTGTTCTGATTAAAGAAGCAATAAAACTGGCCTTCTTGTTGAGTATCTGGAGCATCAGCATTTGTAGGTTCAATTACAGGTTCAAAATGGCCAGAAACAAAGAACTTTCTTCTGAAACTTATCATTCTGTTCTTGTTCTGAGAAATGAAGGCTATGCGCAAACTGTCTCTAACCAGAATAGAAAGAGGAGTGAGAGGCCCCGTGCACAACTGAGCAAGTGAACAAGTACATTAGAGTATCTAGTTTGAGAAACATACACCACACAAGTCTTCAACTGGCTCAATGTCAACAGTGAAGAGGCAACTCCGAGGTGCTGGCTTTCTAGGCAGAGTTGCAAAGAAAAAGCCATATCTCAGGCTGGCCATTAAAAATAAAAGATTAAGATGGGCAAAAGAACACAGACACAGACAGGAACTCTGCCTAGAAGGCCAGCATCCCGGAGTCGCCTCTTCATTGTTGACGTTGAGACTGGTGTTCTGTGGGTAAAACACACATAAATAAGATAAAACATGAAATTGTCTTAATTTATTCTTCATCGAAATAACTTATTATTCTCAACAACCTTTAAATTCCACCTAGTGCAAACACTTAGTAAATATGATCTACATTACTCTCTTATCCATTGTATGAATATGGTAATTTGATTTGTTTAATTAAAAGCATTAAGGTTCTACCATGTTCCGACTAGCAGGGACGTCAGGGAACAATTACCTCTGAGAAGGAAGTGGATGTCATTATTCAAACTGGATAGAGAATTTTTAAAGTCCTGTTGCGGTCAAAAAGGTCATTTCCTGTGTTTTACATATATTTCCACACTATGAGGTCGGAATAATTCTATGAAATTGTGAAAATGATGTTAATACCCTTTTAGTGTACGAACTGTTTGAAAAGACCACCTGAAATTTCTACCTGTTTTGGTGGGATGGAGTTTTGGCCAAATTAGTTATTTTTAATCTTTATTTAACAAGGCAAGTCAGTTAAGAACAAATGTTTATTTTCAATGATGGCCTCTGAACAGTGGGTTAACTGCTTTGTTCAGGGGTAGAACCCATACGTAGAATGTATGCACACATGACTGTAAGTCGCTTTGGATAAAAGCGTCTGCTAAATGGCATATATTATTATTATTATATATAGAACAACAGATTTGTACCTTGTCAGCTCAGGGATTTGATGTTGCAACCTTTCAGTTACTAGTCCAACGCTCTAACCACTAGGATACCTGCCACCCCATGTAGACCAATAAGAAAGAGAATTCCAAACCGCTCTTCCAATAACAGCTCGTTTTCAGTTTCAGTGTTGAAAACAATCACAGTAAGGTACTTAAATGTTACACAGAAATGATTTGATAATGAACTAATGAAATGGCTTTAACTAGCCTTTATAAATACATTATTTCTAAATATCATTGTACCTTCAGACAACTTAGATCTCTAGTTATTGAATTAAACAATAATAACTCAACAGGAAATGACTCAAAACAAGGAAACAAATGTAGACAATAAACACATTTTAAAGAAAATAATTAAAGGAGAAACCATAAATTAAGAGTTATTCAGAAAACTAAAATGCAGTGTGCATGATTTACCTGTTTCTGAGAGTCTGAGAGTTAAATAAAGGTTAAATAAAAATGCAATGAAATGTCCCTCTCAATCCAACATTGCCAGTGTTACACCTCCCCAGGCTGGCAGAAGTGAATGAAAATGTTGCATCAAGTGTCTTTTTGTTAAGACATGTAAAACCATGACGTCAGTTATTTGTGCAACATATTTGACTGATGTTGAGTATTCCAATCCCACAGGACACTAGTGGTAATCTGTGTGTTCCTAGACACACCGTGTCAATAACACTTTCTGAAACAATGTCAAATATAGTAGTGACCTGACAAATATGCTTAACTGCACAAATGAATTGCATTTTAATTGATCAACTTATTTATTTAATGAGAAAAACATCTTGGTACAGGATCACACACAGTGAGCAATACTTTTGTTGGTTAGGGCCCTGACATTAAAGGGATAGTTAGTTTAAAAAAAGTTTTATTTTATGTTTGACTTAACAAGGGTGTTGTCGTTTGATCCTTATAGATTCAAATCAAATCAATTTGATTTGTCACATACACATGGTTATCAGATGTTAATGCGAGTGTAGCGAAATGCTTGTGCTTCTAGTTCCGACAATGTAGTAATAACCAACGAGTAATCTAACTAACAATTCCAAAACTACTACCTTATAAACACAAGTGTAAGGGGATAAAGAATATGTACATAAAGATATATGAATGAGTGATGGTACAGAACGGCATAGGCAAGATGCAGTAGATGGTATCGAGTATAGTATATACATATGAGATGAGTAATGTAGGGTATGTAAACAAAGTGGCATAGTTTAAAGTGGCTAGTGATACATGTATTACATAAAAATGCAGTAGATGATATAGAGTACAGTATATACGTATACATATGAGATGAATAATGTAGGGTATGTAAACATTATATTAGGTAGCATTGTTTAAAGTGGCTAGTGATGTATTTTACATCAATTTCCATCAATTCCCATTATTAAAGTGGCTGGAGTTGATTGGTTTGGTTGCTGGTTATTGCTGGTTATTTAGAAATGTCCAGGATGTTATAATAATAATAATTACAACAATTAATTTATTTGCATAGCACATTTAATACACAGAATGCAGCTCAAAGATTCAAATAATTGGCTAACAAACATAACAGGTCAATTTTGGGGGGAGATTCAATGAAATGTATTCAGTTTGGATTAAAAAAGCAACACCCTAGGTCAGGGCAATTCATCTATATTCTTATGGGAGCCAAGTATTGCAAGTATTCTTCCGAAGAACTATAAAAAACAGCATGCACACACACCATATAAAACACTTAAAGATCCCCGCCAGCCTCTGTAGAACCTCATTTATTACCTCATTTACTTAACAAAAGGCTCAATAGGTAGTCCAGGTGTCCTCTGACATGGCACAAGTGGGGGTGGGTCTTTTCTCTTTTGTCCTCAATTGCTCCTCAATTGTTCCTGCAAGCAAGGGGGAGGCCGATGACATCACAGTACACGATCAGACCAACTCCTTGAATTGCCAAACACTTAATTTTCGCAGTTGTGTCTAAACTACTTTATTTTTATTTTTAAATGTAACCATTGAGTGTGTGTTCTTTACTGTATTTGTACTTGGAATATCGTTTTTTAACTGGAAAAGTAAAAAAAATAGCTGGAGTGGGACTTTAATAAAAATCCCCTGAAAACAAAGCATTTTAGCTATGATATTTACTGCCCTAACACATGGATAGTGATAACATGGACCAACCAGCTACTTTTATTTTTGTGCTTTTGAATCAGTCTGAATGAAGTATACTTTGAATATATTTTCCTCAGTCATTGAAAAAGATTTCATCCTCACTCACTCTATGTACAACAGACTGTGTGTTGTAAATGTCAAAAACACAATGTTGACAGCTCAGTACATCACCGGGATCAAGCTTCCTGCCATCCAGGACCTCTATACCAGGCGGTGTCAGAGGAAGGCCCTGAAAATGGTCAAAGACTCCAGCCACACTAGTCATAGACTGTTCTCTCTGCTACCGCACAGCAAGTGGTACCGGAGCGCCAAGTCTAGGTCTAAGAGGCTTCTAAACAGCTACTACCCCCAAGCCATAAGACTCCTGAACAGCTAATCAAATGGCTACCCAGACTATTCCCCCCCCCCCCAAGAAAAAAGCTGCTACTACTCTCTGTTATTATCTATGCATAGCCACTTTAATAACCCTACCTAGATGTACATAATTATCTCAATTACCTCGACACCAGTGCCCCCGCACAGACTCTGTACCGGTACCCCCTGTATATCGCCCCACTATTGTGATTTAGTGCTGCTTTTTTGCCTTTACCTCCCTTCTCACCTCATTTGCTCACATTGTATATAGACTTGTTTATACTGTATTATTGACTGTATGTTTGTTTTACTCCAGGTGTAACTCTGTGTTGTTGTATCTGTCGAACTGCTTTGCTTTATCTTGGCCAGGTCGCAATTGTAAATGAGAACTTGTTCTCAACTTGCCTACCTGGTTAAATAAAGGTGAAATAAATAAATAAATTTGTTTTTCTTATCCCTTACTTTTTTAGGTATTTTCTCAAAACTGCATTGTTAAGGGCTTGTAAGTAAGCATTTCACTGTAAGGTCTACACCTGCTGTATTCGGCGTATTTGCCAAATACAATTTGATTTGATTTGACCTAAGCTCTCATTTACATTTACATTTAAGTCATTTAGCAGACGCTCTTATCCAGAGCGACTTACAAATCTACAATAAGGCCCTAGCCAGGAAGGTAATGCTATATGCAGAGGTCACAAAGCGATATAGGCCTACAGTAATTTGAACCCCCTAAAACGTGGGTTGCCATTGTTCGCATGGCCACATTGGGTACGTGGCTCCCTTCTCCCTCCATCCAGTTCCATCAGAGTTACATCAGTGTTGTCTGACGGGAGGTAATTACTGCGGTGTCCTCATCTGCTTCACCCTATCCTCCAGACACTGGCCACAGAGTGTTCCATTTGGTCCATTTGGTCGGTTTATCCACTTTGCAGTTCATCAGCGATATCCCAGAAGGTACTGAGAACCCTCCAGTGTCCTTTAGGTCTCATCAGTGTATGGTTTTTAATTGCTTTCCAGGGGATGAAAGTATCAAGTGGATAATGACCTCTGATAAACATGTTTATCCACTTTGCAGTTCATCAGCGATATCCCAGAAGGTTCTCCAACTGAGAACCCTTTTCCTGCAGACAGACAAAATGGCTTGGGATTTTATATGAATTTATTTGCCAACAAACAAGCAAGATTTCCTGCTCTCAAGACAAAGCCCTCTGTCCTCCACCATCAACTTGTTATCACACACAACCTCAAACAGTCACACTCCAAACTCCACTATGGCCAAGACCAAAGAGCTGGGACTCAAAACAAAATCCTGCAGTGCCAGGTAAGCAGCTGTCCCCCTGGGGCTCCACGCAAGATAAGATCAGTACATGTCCAGGCCCGTCTGAAGTTTGCTAGAGAGCATTTGGATGATCCAGAAGAAGATTAGGAGAATGTCATATGGTCTGATGAAACCAAAATATAACTTTGAATGAAAGTTATTGGGAATGAATGGGGCCATGTATCGTGAGATTTTGAGTGAAAACCTCCTTCCATCAGCAAGGGCATTGAAGATGAAACGTGGCTCGGTCTTTCAGCGTGACAATGATCCCAAACACACTGCCCGGGCAACGAAGGAGTGGCTTCGTAAGAAGCATTTCAAGGTCCTGGAGTGTCCTAGCCAGTCTCCAGATCTTAACCCCATAGAAAATCTTTGGAGGGAGTTGAAAGTCTGTGTTGCCCAGCAACAGCCCCAAAACATCACTGCTCTAGAGGAGATCTGCATGGAGGAATGGGCCAAAATACCAGCAACAGTGTGTGAAAACCTTGTGAAGACTTTTTGACCTCTGTCATTGCCAACAAAGGGTATATAACAAACTATTGAGATAAACTTTTGTTATTGACCAAATACTTATTTTCCACCATAATTTGCAAATAAATTCATAAAAAATCCTACAATGTGGTTTTCTGGATTTTTTCTCTCTCAATTTGTCTGTCATAGTTGAAGTGTACCTATGATGAAAATTACAGGCATCTCTCATATTTTTAAGTGGGAGAACTTGCACAATTGGTGGCTGACTAAATACTTTTTTGCCCCACTGTATATGTGTGTTGTGGTGCCAGTGTATGTATGTGTGAGTATGTGGGTAGAGTCCAGTGTGTGTGCATAGAGTCAGTGCAAGAGTTTGTGCAAAAAAAGGTCAATGCAGGTAATCTGGTTGGCCATTTGAAGAGATATTTTGCGGTCTTGTTTAGCAGTCTTCTGACATAGTGGTAGAAGCTGTTCAGGGTAGTGTTAGTTCCAGACGTGGTACACTGGTACCTGCTTGCCATGTGGTAGCAGAGAGAACATTCCTTGGCTTGGGTGGCTGGAGTCCTTGACAATTCTTTGGACACCGCTTGGTATAGAGGTCCTGGTTGGTTGGCGGCCCAGCCCCAGTAATGTACTGGGCTGTAATCACCACCCTCTGTAGCGCCTTACAGTCGGGTACCTTGCAGTTGCTGTACCAATAGTGATGCAGCTAGTCAAGATGCTGTCAGTCGTGTAGCTATAGAACTTTATGAGGATCTGAGGGCCCGTGCCATATCTTTTCAGCCTCCCGAGGAGGAAGAGGGGATGTCGTGCCCTCTTCACAACTGTGTGTGTGGACCATGTTCATTTCTTAGTGATGCGGACACTGAGGATCTTACAGCTCTCAAATTCCTCCACTACAGCCCCATCGATGTGGATGGGGGCGTACTCTCCCATCTATTTCCTGTAGCCCACAAACAGCTAATTTGTATTGCTGACGCTGAGAGAGAGGTTGTTGTCCTGGCACCACACTGGGCCCCCGTGTTGATGAATAGCATGGCGGATATGTTGTTGCCTACCTTCACGGCCTGTGGGATGCCTGTCAGGAAGTCCAGGAACTGTCAGGAAGTCCAACACCTTGCAGAGGGAGGTGTTCAGTCAGGTCCTGAGATTGGTGATGAGCTTGGAGGGGACTATGGTGTTGAATGCTTAGCTGTCGTCGATGATCAGCATTCTTACATAGTTATTCCTTTTGTCCAGGTAGGTAAGGGCAGTGTGGAGAGCAACAGAGATTGTATCATCTGTGAATCTGTTGGGGCAGTATGAGAACTGAAGTGGGTCCAGAGTGTCTGGCATGATAGTGTTGATGTGAGCCATGACAAGTCTTTCAAAGCATTTCATGGCTATAGAGATGAGTGCTACAGGATGATAGTCATTTAGGCAGTTTACCTTGGTGTTCTTGGGCACTGGGAATATGGCGGTCTGCTTGAAAAAGACCTGATCAGGAATAGGTTGGAAATGTCAGTGAAGACACTTGCCAGCTGGTCAGAGCATGCTCTGAGTACACGTTCTGGTATTCCGTCTGGCCCTGCGGCCTTGCGAATGTTAACCTAGGTCTTACTCACATCGGCTATGGAGAGTGAAATCACAAAGCACTCCGGAACAGCTAGTGCTTTCATTTAACTCAGTAGGCTCGTGTCGCTGAGCAGCTCACAGCTGGGCTTCCATTAGTAATCTGCGATAAACAGATTGTAAACACAAGCCATCCGTTGAGCGTCAGAGCCAGGGCAGGAGGATTCCATTTTAATCCTGTATACACGCTTTGCCTGTATGATGGAGGTCGTAGAGGGATTTCTTATGAGTGTCCGGATTAGTGTACTGCTCCTTGAAAGCGGCAGCTCTAGCTTTTAGCTCAGTGATAAAGTCGTACTTGAGTAAAAGTAAAGATACCTTAATAGAAAATGACTCAAGTAAAAGTGAAAGTCACCCAGTAAAATATTACTTGAGTAAAAGTCTAAAAGGATTTGGTTTAAAATTTACTTAAGTATCAAAAGTAAATGGAATTGCTAAAATATACATAAGTATCAAAAGTACAAGTATAAATAATTTAAAATTCCTTATATTAAGCAAACCAGACAGCACGATCTTGTTGTTTTTTAAACTTAGACATAATTTACTAACAATGCATTTGGTGTTAGTGAGTCAGAGGCAGTAGAGATGACCAGGGATGTTCTCTTGATAAGTGTGTGAATTAGACAATTTTTCTGTCCCGCTAGGAATTCAAAATGTAACTATTATTATTGGGTGTCAAGGAAAATGTAAGGAGTAAAAATAACATTATTTTCTTCAGGAAAGTACAGATACACCAAAAACTACTTAAGTAGTACTTCAAAGAACTTTACACCCCTGCCCGTTGCTGACAGGTGGATAAAATCGGCCACACAGCCATGCAATCTCCATAGACAAATATTGGCAGTAGAATGGCCTTAGTGAAGAGTTCAGTGATTTTCAATGTGGCACCGTCATAGGATGTACTATTTATATAATATATACAGTGCCTTGCGAAAGTATTCAGCCCCCTTGAACTTTGTGACCTTTTGCCACATTTCAGGCTTCAAACATAAAGATATAAATCTGTATTTTTTTGTGAAGAATCACAACAAGTGGGACACAATCATGAAGTGGAACGACATTTATTGGATATTTCAAACTTTTTTAACAAATCAAAAACGGACAAATTGGGCGTGCAAAATTATTCAGCCCCTTTACTTTCAGTGCAGCAAACTCTCTCCAGAAGTTCAGTGAGGATCTCTGAATGATCCAATGTTGACCTAAATGACTAATGATAATAAATACAATCCACCTGTGTGTAATCAAGTCTCCGTATAAATGCACCTGCACTGTGATAGTCTCAGAGGTCCGTTAAAAGTGCAGAGAGCATCATGAAGAACAAGGAACACACCAGGCAGGTCCGAGATACTGTTGTGAAAAAGTTTAAAGCCGGATCTGGATACAAAAAGATTTCCCAAGCTTTAAACATCCCAAGGAGCACTGTGCAAGCGATAATATTGAAATGGAAGGAATATCAGACCACTGCAAATCTACCAAGACCTGGCCCTCCCTCTAAACTTTCAGCTCATACAAGGAGAAGACTGATCAGAGATGCAGCCAAGAGGCCCATGATCACTCTGGATGAACTGCAGAGATCTACAGTTGAGGTGGGTGACTCTGTCCATAGGACAACAATCAGTCGTATATTGCACAAATCTGGCCTTTATGGAAGAGTGGCAAGAAGAAAGCCATTTCTTAAAGATATCCATAAAAAGTGTTGTTTAAAGTTTGCCACAAACCACCTGGGAGACACACCACATGTGGAAGAAGGTGCTCTGGTCAGATGAAACCAAAATTGAACTTTTTGGCAACAATGCAAAACGTTATGTTTGGCGTAAAAGCAACACAGCTCATCACCCTGAACACACCACCCCACTGTCAAACATGGTGGTGGCAGCATCATGGTTTGGGCCTGCTTTTCTTCAGCAGGGACAGGGAAGATGGTTAAAATTGATGGGAAGATGGATGGAGCCAAATACAGGACCATTCTGGAAGAAAACCTGATGGAGTCTGCAAAAGACCTAAGACTGGGATGGAGATTTGTCTTCCAACAAGACAATGCAAGCAAAATCTACAATGGAATGGTTCGAAAATAAACATATCCAGGTGTTAGAATGGCCAAGTCAAAGTCCAGACCTGAATCCAATCGAGAATCTGTGGAAAGAACTGAAAACTGTTGTTCACAAATGCTCTCCATCCAACCTCACTGAGCTCGAGCTGTTTTGCAAGGAGGAATGGGAAAAAATTTCAGTCTCTCGATGTGCAAAACTGATAGAGACATACCCCAAGCGACTTACAGCTGTAATCGCAGCAAAAGGTGACGCTACAAAGTATTAACTTAAGGGGGCTGAATAATTTTGCACGCCCAATTTTTCAGTTTTTGATTTGTTAAAAAAGTTTGAAATATCCAATAAATGTTGTTCCACTTCATGATTGTGTCCCACTTGTTGTTGATTCTTCACAAAAAATACAGTTTTATATCTTTATGTTTGAAGCCTGAAATGTGGCAAAAGTTCGCAAAGTTCAAGGGGGCCGAATACTTTCGCAAGGCACTGTAGATACAGTACCAGTCAAAAGTTTGGACACATGTACTCATTCAAGGGTTTTTCTTTATTTGTACTATTTTCTACATTGTAGAATAATAGTGAAGACATCAAAACTATGAAATAACATATATGGAATCTGGTAGTAACCAAAAAAGAGTTAAACAATTCTAAATATATTTTATATTCTTCAAAGTAGCCACCCTTTGCCTTGATGATAACTTTGCACACTCTTGGCATTCTCTCAACCAGATTCACCTGGAATGCTTTTATAACAATCTTGAAGGAGTTCTCACATATGCTGAGCACTTGTTGGCTGTTTTTCTTTCACTCTGCGGTGCAACTCATCCAAACAATCTCAATTGGGTTGAGGTCGGGTGATTGTGGAGGCCAGGTCATCTAATGCAGCACTCCATCACTCTCCTTCTTGGTCAAATAGCCCTTACACAGCCTGGAGGTGTGTTGGGTCATTGTCCTGTTGAAAATTATAGTCCCACCAAGTACAAACCAGATGGGATGGCGTATCGCTGCAGAAATCTGTGGTAGCCATGCTGTTTCAGTGTGCCTTGAATTTGAAATAAATCTCCAACAGTGTAACAAGCAAAGTACCCCCACACCATCACACCTCCCCTCCATGCTTCACGGTGGGAACCACACATGCAGAGTTCATCCGTTCACCTACTCTGCGTCTCACAAAAACACGGCAGTGGGAACCAAAGATCGCAAATTTGGATTCAACAGACCAAAGGACAAATTTCCACCATGTCCATTGTTTGTATTTCTTGGCCCAAGCAAGTCTCTTCTTCTTATTGGTGTCCTTTAGTAGTGGTTTCAATTCTACCATGAAGGCCTGATTCATGCAGTCTTCTCTGAACAATTGATGTTGAGATGTGTCTATTACTTGAACTCTGTGAAATATTTATTTGGGCTGCAATCTGAGGTTGGTAACTCTAATGAATTTGTCGTCTGCAGCAGAAGTAACTCTGGGTCTTCCTTTCCTGTGGCGGTCCTCACGAGAGCCAGTTTCATCATAGTGTCACATACTGATCTGTTTCACCTGTTTTTGTGATCATCTCCACCCCCTACCAGGTGTCACCCATCTTCCCCATTATCCCCTGTGTATTTACACCTGTGTTCTGTGTTTGTCTGTTGCCAGTTTGTTTGGTTCATCAAACCTACCAGCGTTTGTTTCCCTGCTCCTGCCTGTTTTTCTGCTCCTGTTTTCTAGTCCTTCCCGTTTTGACCATTCTGTCTGCCCTGACCCTGAGACTGCCTGCTATTTTGTGCCTTACCTCACAGTTCTGGATTATTGACCCCTGCCTGCCCTGAACCTGAGGCTGCCCAGCAAAAAGGCACATGAAGGACTAAGATCATGAGCCAAAAGATGATGTGGTTTGATAAGACAAAAATGGAAATGGAGAAAACCAGACACAGCTCATCACCCATATAACACCATCCCTACCATGAAGCATGGTGGTAGAAGCATCATGCTATGTGGATGCTTTTCAGCAGCAGGAACTGGGAGACTGGTAAGGATAGAGGGAACAATGAATGGAGCCAAACACAGGAACCGTCTTGATGAAAACCTGCTTCAGAGTGCAAACAACCTTAGACTGGGGAGAATATGTACCTTTCAACAGGACAATGACCACAAGCATACAGCCAAACCAAAGATGGAATGGTTTGAAGATTTGAAAGATTTGAAGATTGTTGTTCACCAATCTGACTCAAAGCTGCAATCGCCACCAAATATGATTCTACAAAGTATTTTGAAAATATGGCTAGGTTGTAGATTTGAAGGACCATTAAGATAGGGGGAAACCTAGATTGCTGTTATTAGGATGGTTGTAACCACTACAGAATGTCCGGTAAGAACAATGAAGAGGCAGTGTTTCCAGATAATGGGTGTTTATTGAAGATCCAGACACACACACACACACACACACACACACACACACACACACACACACACACACACACACACACACACACACACACACACACACACACACACACACACACACACACACACACACACACACACACACACACACACACACACACACACACACACACACACACACACACACACACACACACACTGACCACTCTTGGTTTTAAGTTCTAACCCAGTAATATCTGTAGATATAGTAGTATGGTTTCATATTATGCACGCACAAGTACAGCTAACTTGTCTTCTGAGGAGAACTCAAACAGTCCACTTGGCTTCTCCACAACTCACTGGCTAGAGGTGGGACTTACAACAAGCAACTGATAGAGAATGTCTCTGCTGCCTTCTCTGCCCAGAAACATGCAACATGCAACATGGACCTCAGCAGTGAGGGCTTGTAAGACCTCCAGGGAAGGAACAGGCGCCATCTAGACCCCCGGCATGTCAGCTGAGTACACCAGGACTGGAGATATCAGGGACGCAGCGGCAGAGCTTTACAATGGTCTCAGGAATGGAGACCGCAGGACTGCAGGGCAGACAGGAAGCACCAACGGGCGGTGGTCACTGGACAGGCCGGGCCCAGAGAGAGTGACCAGATGAGGGCCCCGGATCAACTAGAGACTGCAGGTCTCCGAGCTCTTCGAGGGTGTCCGGACTGCAGGGAGACACCCTCGAAATCAAATAATAATAAAAGGTGCAGAAATTAAAACACATGAAGGATGTTTTCTCCAGGACACAAAAAGGTAATCATGAATTAAAAAGAGTAAAAACAACACCATCTAAAACACAAAATACAATGTGTTTTAATTAAAGAAAAATAAAATAAGCCCACCAGTCCCATCAGGTCGCCCCATCAGCGACAGGAGAGGCCCCCGGGACAGGAGTTGAGATTGGATGGATCTCCAAAGCAGCGTTGGCAGGAGATCTTAGGACAGCAGACAGCCAGAACCCCACATCAGTGACAGGAAAGGGCTGCTGGTCAGGAGCTGAGATCAGCTGGATCCCCACAGCAGTGACAGGTGGAGATCTCAGGACATGAGACAGCTGCACACCTGAACAAGAGGAAGAAAAAAGCGGGAGAGAGCTGGACCCCTGTTCCAGGTGAAACTGACTGAGTGCCCAGAGCTGTTGACTTGGGGCTTGACAGAGCTTGTGACTTGGGGCCTGACTGGGCTACAGACAGTGAACTAGGGGGTGTTAGATCTATTAGGACAGAAAGCTCCGGACCTACTGGGATAGAAAACTGGGGACCTAGTTTAGCAGGAGACTGTGAAGCCACTAAGTGATCAGGGAACTCAGTGCTATGGTGGTCTGGACCTACTGGGGTTATAGATTTAGGACCTAGTAGGGAAGAAGGTGAGGTGTCTTCTACATCAGAACACGGAATACCTCCGACAGGAGGGTTCCTCACTGGGACATCGGGAGGATTCCCCACAGGGACATCAGGAGGGTCTTGCAAGGCTGGAGCTACCAGGGCACAGTTTGGAGGGGCTAGCAAGAACCCCAAGACTCAGACTAGCAGGTTACACCAGACAGGGACTGACAGCAGACATGGACCAAGCCACTTCAGCTGAGAGGGAACTCGCACAGAGAAGCAGGTAGAAGTCTTTGGACAGCAGCAGGCTGGACGTCAAAGGTAGGAGAAGGGAGACATCTTTTTTAGAGCAGCAGGCTGGACTAGGCATAACCCACCAGACAGGGACCAGAGATGCCAGAGCGACTTACAGGAGCAATTAGAGTTGTTCCTTGCTCAAGGGCACATTGACAGATTTTTCAACTAGTTGGCCCCGGGATTTGAACCAGTGACCTTTCGGTTACTGGCCCAACACTCTTAACCACTAGGCAGCCCACAGCTAGAGTCAGATCCGAGACCAGGGCTGATGGCTACTCTGATGCTGATGGTGAGGTCTCATGCTGACGGAGGCGCTGATGAGCAGCTTAAGGCTGGTGAGAGTGTAGTGGGGCTGCAGGGTGTGAATCTGCAGCACCAACTTGATGCTGTGCTACAGCAGCTGACAGTGAGAGAGAAGGTCCATGAGAAAGGAGATGTGAAGACTGGTCAGCCCCCTCTTGGTCAGGATGGGCATCTCTTCTGGTAACCAGTGGTGGTGATCTTCACCTCATCGTAGATACTGAGCCATTCCTTCCCTGCGTCTTCTCACTGGCCCTCCATGGTGTGCTGGTACGAGCCTGTGGCACAAGAGGTTCAGCTGGCTGTGGACGTGGTTTGGTTAGTGTAGCCATGAGCTGCTCCATCTTATGCTCCAGCTGCTTTAGATCCAAGTAGCATCAGGTCAGAGTTGAGCTGGGCTGTGGCGGAGGACCTCAGTTGTAGGCAGAGGCCTGATAGCATTCAACTGATCTTCTACCCAGTGGTAACCCCAAACAGTAGGGGGGAAGTGGCATGCCGTGTTCTGAGGCTTGTCTGTTCGTCTTCGTTCAGGGAGAGAAGACTGGGATGAGGTGGGTGCTGCTGTGTGTGGTGGTCTGTGCCATAACCCGTAGTCATTCGGATGATGTGGGTGGCGAGTCTGATGGCGGGGACAAACCACATCTTGTGGAGGATCTTCTCTGTGTACTGGCATCCTTGGCAGTTACAGTACTTAATCCGCCTCGAAAGGACCATGCAAAATATGGCTAAGTTATAGTTTTGAGGGACTATTAAAATAGGGGACAAGTTAGGTGCTGGTATTAGGCCGGTTGTAACCACTACAGAACGTCCGGTTACAACAATGAAGAGGCAGTATTTCCAGATGAAGGTTGTTAATTGAAGATCCACACACACACTGATAAGGCTTGGTCCTAAATTTCAACCCAGTAATAATTGTAGATAGTGTGGTTTCATATTATGCACGCATAAATACAGCTAAAACATGATGCAACTTGTAACTTGTCTTCTGAGGAGAACTCACAAACTCCAACTTGTCAATATTGTCGTGTCTTTACTATCATTAAATGGAAGACTTAATCGTTTTATCAAAGATTCTCTGTAATTAGTATTACGTGATCAAACTGATTCATCAGTAACCCTAATTAACTAGGAAGTCAGGGCACCAAGGAAAATATTCAGATTACAAAGTTATAATTTCCTAAAACAAATTTTTAGATATTTTATATCTGATCAAATAGTCTTCTGATTAATTATTTATTTATTTTACCTCACTATAGTCTCATTCCAATCGTCGTAAATTGTTGGTTATCTGCACGAACCCAGTCTTCACTATGTCATCTATACATCAATTATCTTAAATAATTAATGTATTACTAACTAAGTAATTCACAGAAATGCATAATCAAACAAACAAGGTAAATATGGTTACAAGAAATGATAGGGGAATGTGCCCTAGTGGGCTAAACCGGCATCACGGCTTGGTGGACAAAAGGGGAAGTCAGCTGAGAAGTCACTACAGAGTGATAATTATAACAATTGAAATGCTAATCATTGGCACATTAACGCTCACTCATTCGGGAACAATTGCAATCAATATATATATTTACGCTCAGTGTGTCGTCTTGATCGCTGTTGAAAAGTTGTTTCTTTTGTAGAATTGTCTGTCTCTCTCCCTCTCTCTCGGTTGTGGTGAGAATGTATAGTTCAGAGTGACATTCTTTTGTTTTGTTATAGAATGGATGTTTCGGCGGTTGTCGTTCTTCGCGTTCAATGATACCGAATTCCTAGCTGCAGACTAGTAATTAATATCAAAGACTTGTTCTTATTCTGTCGGTATCGATAGTATAATAAGAGTTTAACCACATGGTATGGTTAAAAGATTCAGCGATGGTCTGCAACCTTTGTACTCCCGTAATTGAGAGAAACATGGTCTGGTTGAGAATTTCTCAAAGTTGGGTTTTATTCGGAATTGCAGAAAAGGGACTGTCCCAGGATGCCTGACCCTAACTGGGCTCAGGGGCGGTCCTCTGATTTAGTTAAACTCAATTGGAATTGGAATTTCCTTTATTAAACAGTCCAAAATCATATTACACAATTTTACAAACAGTATCATACTCACTCATTCACTTTATACAACAATTAGATGTAAATCTCATATCTGAGGCTATTATATAAACAGTGTTATGGTAATGTGGCCACACCGTCTCCCATGAGCTTCCCCAAGTTGTGACAAACGGACCAGTTCGTAGCTGGATTCTTCCCCGATCTTTTATACTTTCTCTGGAACATGAAATTTGTTCGGACCTCCAGTTCTGTGAGGTGGAAGAAATTCCTTTGTTCTCTATGAAACTTCACTCTCTCTCTATACTGTGTGGCCATGAGGCGGGGTCTTCTCAGGAATTTACGACCTCTCCTGACCACAGCAGCCTAGTTGAAGGAGGCAGGGGGAGGCAGGGAGAAGGGGATGGGCTTGCTGTACCCAAAGAGGGCAACGTCATGACAATATAGAATGAGCAAAGTACATTTTATACAAACAACACATCCCATCCTATACAGTAGTCTGGCTAACATGGCTGTCTCTCACAGAGAGAAAAACATTCCCTGGAAATTATTAACATAAGGACTAAAGCACGAGTTTGAGATTAGGTGAACAAAAATGTTGCTCTCGGATACCGTGACACTACTGCATCACGAGCAGCCTACCCTTTGCAGTGAAGCAGTTTTACTAATGTGATTAGGAACAGTATGTCTATTCAGACATCCACATAATTCCATCCTGAGGTTCTCACAGTGACCATAGTGTTCCCTATTAAAGTCACTCCTCCCTCTAGACCAACATACAAAACAGGCCATGACTAAAAAGTTGAATTCCGTGTCAAAGTCATTGGAGTAGCAACATCATCTTCTTCAGCCACCAGAATGTCTTGTCAACGTATGGTCTCCTTGGTGCTCCTGGTTTTCCTATTGCTTAATAGTAAGTTTGGATTCAATTTGTGTTTACATGTCTTATGAAAATACCACTGCTAAATTAAATGGTTATATCTCTGCATTGGTATATACAGTATATGCCATATGTATGTTTTTCTTAGGTTTCTATTGTTTTATTGATTCCAATTTGTACTCCTTTTGGTTCAATCTTAAGTTGTGGAGGATGAGGCTGCATCATTTCCCTTCTCTTGCCCCACCCTGAGTGGAGTCTGTCGAAAACTTTGCCTGCCAACAGAGATGTTCTTTGGACCACTGGGCTGTGGAAAGGGATTCTTGTAAGTCTATATTTCAACAGTTCCACTTCAAGTAAATGTATTAAATAGTGGAACACACTTTCATTTTTGAATATGTGCACTTACTAATCTATTATATTATTTTCAGGTGCTGTGTTTCTCATTTCTAATGACAACTGAATAATTACTAGATTGTTTCTGATCAATCACACACGAAGACATCACATCCCCATGTATGGTCTTTCTTCTTGTGTCCCCCCACTTGACCTTGGATTCTGTGGACTTCCTTCCATGACTTAACTGTGTGTCTGACTACCTTCGTATTTATTTGTTGCAGTTTTCTGTTTGTAACACCCCCCAAGAAATAACATATCCTACTCTGTATCTAATAGTATCACCGCCATCATCACAGCTTCGATGATGGTGGTGGCGGAGTGAGATGATAAATACACTGGGAAACAATGTAATAAATGCATGTGTTAGTGATACAGTTCTCCTGTGAGGAGTGGATGGTTAAAAAAGCTGTTCTGTTATATTGTGGTGCTATAATGGTATTCAGCACTCTTGTTTGGAAGAGCTTATAAAGCACGAAGGGGCAATCTGTGATTGCTACATCCATTGTTTTTGTCAAAATGCACAAGCTCAGGACATTTGGTTGGGAATCATTGATGGACAGCCATATTCAAACTTTGTTTTTATTAATAAAGAAACATGTCAATAATGTAGGTTGTGTAAATACTGTAAGTAGGAAACAAATCCAATTGAATCCCTTTTTAGATTTTAAGGCAGCAAAATGTGAAAACTGTGCAAGAGCTATGTAGACTTCCGCTAGGCATTGTTAATATCCACTCACTCTTGAATATAACTTATAAATGCCTCATGAGCTTAGTTCAACTGTCTTACCCCAAATATAAGCTTGTTTTACCACATTGTTTGTTAACAATGACATTGTAAACAAACGCTGTATAAACAATTCCATTGTAAACAAATACTGTATAAAAACATGGTTAACTATCTCTCTATGAATTGGAGAATGGTTACATTTCTCCAGTCCAGCCTCATCCCTCAGCTATTTAATAATTAAGTGGCAGGGTGTCAGCTTTGTTATTCTTTGTTTTGCAGATTTTCCCTTTTTTGGAGGGGTTTTAGCAAAGAAGATACACATTTAGGATGAATTCAGAAGTCACGTTATGTCTCCTTAAAAGTATCTTCTCTGTGATAATACACATTTAAGGCATGTGATAAAACTAAGCCTAGGGTTTTGTGGAGAAAAGCATTTACAGTCAGGTCCATAATTATTGGCACCCTTGATGAAGATGAGTAAAAACCCACCACTGGTGTGCGTGGCCGAAGAGCTCTATTCTCATGTCATCTGACCATAGCAGCGGTTCCACGCCGTGTGCCATTTCCGTTTATAAAACTCCAGCTGGTGCTGTCGTCAGATGACATGAAAATAGAGCTCTTTGGCCACACACACCATTGGTGGCTTTGGCGTCAAAAACGGAAGCATATGCAGAAAAGTACCTTATACCTACGTTAAATATGGAGGTGCATCTTTGATATTATGGGGCTATTTTGCTTCCACACTGGTCCTGTGGCCCTTGTTAAGGTCAACGGCATCATGAACTTTACCAAGTACCAGGACATTTTAGCCAAACACCTGGTTGCCTTGGCCGCAAGTGGATCTTTCAGTAAGACAATAACCACCAGTACACAAAAACATAAACCATTTTTTTTATTGACCACAAAATCAAAATGTTGCAAAGTCTCCAGACTTGAACCCCTGAACCCCTTTGAAAACCTGTGGCTTGAATTGAAGAGGGTAGTCCATAAGCACAGACAAAGGATAGACAAAGATCTGGAAAGATTCTGTATGGAAGAATGGTCTAAGAGTCCTCTCAATGTGTTCCCCACAAAAAGGCTCAGTGTCGTTATCCTCTCAAAGGGAGGGTGCTGGAGTACTGAAACAGATGCCAATAATTATGACCCCTATCGTATCAGATTTATTTTATTACTTGTTAAACAAAATCTCTTTCTCTGAGCAATTGTATTAGTATAAAAAATATATAATTTTAGAACAATGTTGAGCATGTAATATAGCTCAGTATTTGTATTATTTATTTGATACAGTATTGTTTGCTCATATTTATCAAGGGTGCCAATAATTATGGACCTGACAGTACAAAGAAATGTAGAATCCTCTATATTTAGTACTGTTTCAAACATTTGTTTGCATTGTTTAACATGAACATGATCTTGCATCTCATCTTTGTCTGAGATTCTCTCAGTAGCAGGTAGGCCTAATGGGATGTGCACGCCTGTTTGAGGGTGTTTTAACTGCGCAGGCACTCATCTGGTCATGGAGAGGGTGGTATCTTTCTGATTTGGATTTACCAGTAACGCAACTATCATGCTCAGTATTTTTATAAGCCTAATGAATAAATCATTCAAAATTAAGACTTACATTGGGGCTAGAAGAGTATTTAAGCCGCTATCTGGCAGGCTTCTAGAGATTGTCCTGTTAGGGTGAAGGAAGCAAAGGTGGCAAGAATAAGGGCTGTCCAGCATGTCTCCTATCCGGAGGAAATGACAAGAGTGAAAGAAGGGAGTGGCGTTGAAGAGGCATAGGTAGCAGGGTTAGAGCAGGGGTCTCCAAACTTTTCTAGCATGAGAGCTACTTTTAAAAAATGTACATGTCACAAGCTACTCATTGTTTTCTAGCTCTTCTGCCCTGCAACTCTTCCCCTGGTCCTTGGTGTACAAGAGAAAGTAGTGCACTATGTTTTCTGTTAATATACCTGGTCAAATAATGGTTAATAAACCACTAAGGGGGCCCCTACAAAATCATTGATTTTTTTTGCAGATTCTTTTTAATATTTTCCCAAATTAGGTTCTCCTGTTTCAAGAATTAAAAAAAATGTCACTCTCGAAATTATAATTGTTCATAAAGAAACAACTCAATTGGATGTTTTAAGTACATTTCAATGGTTAAATCACATCAGAATATTTTTTTTTGTCTGAAAGAAAACGAACAAATAGATTTTTGAGTGTAATTCCAATTTAATTTAAACTACTGGTAGTTCGCAATCGACCTGTTGGAGACACCTGGATTAGAGACATTAGTGAATGTTCCATGCCAACAGAGGGACCCTGACATGTTGCATGTTAAGAAGGTGGACTTTGTATTGTTTATGGCGGTGATTACAAACTGCACAGCATAAACAGAGGAAATCAGAGAAAATAGGAATCAACACTAGTGCGGCCAGGTGTTTGTTTGGGGCTCAGGGAATTTACAGTAGAGGCATTTAGCCTAGGCAGCTGATAGTGGGTGCTAGATCTGCACTATTGTTTATGATTGATGTGCACAGCCGGTAATACTCTCCTGTCCCCTGTGGACCAGCTTGTACATAAAGCATCTTCCATTCAAGCAGCAAAGGCATGATTTTCCACTTTAACTAGCTTAAAATTGCAGGCCGTCTGGAAAAAAATGTGTACTGTCTTAATAAAACACAATCTTCCACCACAATTTTCGGGATTTCGGACAACTTACCCTTAGCTGAACGTGGTGTGTAACATACTAAGTTATCAGAAAATGGTGATGGGCATTTTATTTTCAGATGGCACGCCATTAAAGCTAGTTAAAGAGGAAAATAATGCCTTTGCAGCCTGAATGGAGGATACTTTATTTATGAGCAGGTCCACGGGGGACACTAGTGTATTACTGGCTAGGCACATCAATCCTAAACGATAGTGCAGATCTAACGCCCACTATCCTATCCTGGCAACGAATGTTCCGCCCTCACAGGCAATACAACTTTTCATGATGTAGTCCACCCTAAAACCCCACCAAAGAAGAAGAAGCTTATGGAGCTCTCCTAGAACAGTGGTTCCCAAACTAGCGGTTGCGACCCCATGTGATATGAAAATGGGATTGCAGGAGAATTGTCAAAATCCTGGTTAAAAAAAAAATGTATGTCATAATAATCATATTATAATATCGTCTTTGTCTCTCAGAATCATTGTAATGTGGTTAATCTAAATGGAAATCTTTCAAACCTTAAATCGTGGGAAAAGGCAGCACTTGACCGTTGAACTTGAATCATTCCCATGATGAATGGCTAAGTCCGCTACGCTATGACAGCACACTATTGCAGAGACTTTGATGTTACCAGCCGCAATTGATATGGTGGAAACAATGTGTGGGGAGGCACCGAAATTTACATCAATACCCTTGTCAGAAAATCTGACTGAACAACTCCAAAATGGACGTTAGCCGTGAGGGCTGAGATGCATTGACTTTTGTTTGCTACATGTTGGGGGATGTTATTCACGAGGACATCATTTTCTGTCTCACGATTCCCGAGCATGAAACAGCACAGGGGATGTTCAGGTGTGCTGCGTGGCTATATTAGCGAAAAACAGATTCCACGGGATAGAATGGTGGGCTTTTGCACAGATGGGGCTTAATCTATCATGGGAACGGCGGGCAGCCCTCTGCACTCTAGTTATGAATATGTCTCCCTCTGCCATATGGACACATTATATGATACACCCACTGACCTATAATGGATACACCGAGAGCAACTGGCGGCAAAAAAGCTGAGCGCAGAACTCAGAGATACGCAGCAGGTAACTTCGATTGTAAACTACATTGCACACGCCTGTTCGCAAAACTACTGTATGTTGAGATATGGGATGTTGAGCATGTTAATGTTCTATTTCACACTGAGGCTTGGTGGTTATCGAGGGGGAGTGTTGGAGATATTTTTTGAATTAAGAGAGAAACTCGCAATGGATGTTGACTTTCTGTGTAATGAAAATAAAAGGTGTCTCCTTGCCTATGTAACATACATATTTGGGAAACTGAACGAACTGAACGCAAGGATGCATGGGAAATACAAAATAATTATATAGATGAGTAAATTAAATTGAACAGCTGATCAAGTTGTCATGTGACCGAATACTGCAGACAACACATTCACTGGTCACTATAAAGGAATGTTGGTTCTTGACTAAAAGGGAATACTATGCCATCTCCCTCCGAGCATTTATTCAATGCACTGATTCAGTACTCTCGCCTGCATTAAAAACAAATCAATCCAGGTTGGATGTGACAGGAGAGATGAGGTGTGCACTGTTGACCACACCCCCTAATTTAGAGAAGCTCCGAAGCAACATGCATCAAGGACACCCATCTTATTAGTGATGGTGAGATAAGAGAAATTGTCAGACTAATTTGAAATTGACTGTAATTGCCCCACATTAAAAGTATATGATGGTGAGTTTAGAATACAATCAGAAATACTGTTTGAATGTTTTGAAATTGACTGCAATAACCCCAATTCAAAATTTTCTGGGGTCGGTGAATTTTCAGATATCAAAATAGGGTCGTGGGCCAAAAAAGTTTGTGAACCTGTCTCACCCTGATCTGTTTCATCTGTCTTTGTGCTTTTCTCCACCCCTCTCCAGGTGTCACCCATCTTCCCAATTATCCCATGTGTATTTATACCTGTGTTCTCTGTTTGTCTGTTGCCTGTTCATTTTGTTCCTCAAACCTACCAGTGGTTTCCCCCTTGCGCCTGCCTTGTCTATGTTCCTGGTTTCTAGTTTTCCCGGTTTTGTCCTTTCTGCCTGCCCTGACCCTGAGCCTGCCTACCATACTGTATCATTGCCCTATAATCTGGACTACCAACCTCTGCCTGCCCTTCCCGAGCCTGCCTGCCGTCCGGTACCTTTGCCCACTATTCTGGATTACCGACCTCTGCCTGACCTGAGCCTGCCTGCTGTCCTGTACCTTTGCCTGCCCATGTTCGAATTAATAAACTTTTGTTACTTCGACATTATCTGCACCTGGGTCTTACCTTCAAACGTGATAAAACCCCTGTCCTAGAATTTCAAGGACAGGAGTTTCAAGGGAAGTGTGGCTGCGTCCAGCCCACAGGCCAGGTTTATGCTCACTCTCTGGTCACTCTCTGGTCATTCTCTGGTCACTCTCTGGTCACTGTCTGGTCACTCAGTTATTTAGTGCAAAGTTTTGGACTTTTGCTCTTTGGAGCACTACAAGAAAATAAAAAAACATGCAGCTGAAGGCAATAAACAATTTCTCTGATAGAAAACGGCCTCAGTGGCATCGATACTAGTCATAAACATTTATTTTGTCAGAATTGACAACAAAGTGTAAATAGGATAATAAAGGATAACTGAGTTTTGTAAGTGAGTTCATGACTTGAGAGTTGGGTTTTAATTTCAACAAATCACTAAAACAGGATACACAGCTGCGAAGATTGTGCTCTACCCAATCCTACCACAGAACACAGACAATAGGCAGGTATCCATTGACCCAGGTATATTCGACAAAAGCAAAATAATTGCAATGTGTAATGGAAATGGCAGATACATGAGAAATGCTCTATAACTTGAAAAAAATGGTATTTGTTCGATAGGGATGGATTTGTCTGACATTCTTTACTGCAACAAATAATGATGGAAACTGTTTATGGAATTGCTGAATCATTTTGAAAGAATGCCTACGCGGGGCACGTGATGTCATCACGTAACTATAAAGCTCCACATTTAGTTCTAAATGCAATTGAAGAAATTAGAGAGGCTCGAATTCAATGAAAAAAAGGAAATCACCTGGCCCTGAAGGCCTATCAGTTGAATTCTAGAGACAGTTTTGGGAGTTACTATAGAAGACCCTATTTTTAATGTTTCAAGATTGCATTAAAAGTGGGGAAATGGTCTTCACTATGAAACAGGGCCTTTATTTAATTGATTCCGAAGCCCGATAAAGACCCTTCTCTCATTGACAATTGGAGACCAATTACTTTACCAATTATATTGATTACAAATGGATTGCTCTGGTTTATGCCAAAAGATTAAAGAAAGGAATAGATACCATTATAAATGAGACTCAAACAGGATTTATGAAGGGCCGTCACATAAGCCCTAACATTCGTTTAGTCTTGGACCTTATAGATTATTCAGATGCAATTGACTCAGATGCGGTTGTCTTATTTTTGGACTTCTGTAAAGCCTTTGACACAATTGAACATTAATTTCTGTTTAGGTCTCTGAAACTGTTTGGATTCGGGGGAAAATGTTATCAAAGTCATTCGCATGTTTTACAAAGATATAAATAGTTCTTTGTTACTAAACCTTAATACTTCCAAAATATTCATTATCAACAGAAGTGTACGACAGGGATGCCCAATTTTGCCATTTTTATTCATTTTGGTTATGGAACTTCTATCTCTAGATTTTCTGAATAATGTCAATTTGTATGGCTTAACGATTTTTAACAAAGAAATAAAAATGTCCCAACTGGCTGATGATACTACTCTTTTCTTAAGAGACAAAGACCAGGTCGTCCATGCCCTTAATGCTATAACTGCATTTTCTATTGCATCAGGATTAATGCTGAATGTTTCTAAATGTGAAATCTTATGTTTATTTGACTCTGATGATAAAGAAACAGAAAATATTCCTGTAAAGGACTGTGTTAAATATTTAGGAATACACCTGTCAAAAAAACCACTTAGTCAGACAACATATGAATTTATCTCCTAAAATTAAGAAAACCAAAAATATATTTAATAATTGGCTACAAAGAGATCTTTCTATACTTGGGAGAGTAGTTCTGTCCAAGACAGAGGGACTGTCTCATTTTGTGTACCCCTCATTATCTTTATTTGTAAATCCTTCTATTTGCAAAGAGATCAATACGACCTTTCTTGACTTCATCTGGAACAGTAAGTCTCACAAACTAAAAAAGTCAGTCCTTTCTAATAAAAGAGCAGAAGGCGGTCTGGAAGTGTTGGATTTTGTTGACTTAAATAACACTTTCAAGATCAACTGGTTGAAAATATGTTTGATCAATACTGATTCAATATGGTATTTCATTCCAAATAATGTGTTTAATAAGTTGGGAGGTCTTCAATTTTTACTGAAATGTAATTATTGTAACGGTTTTCTTGTGTCGAAGGAGACCAAATCGCAGCGTGGTTATTATTCATGGTTCTTTAATAAAGAAACTATACATGAATAGACTAACAAAACCAAGAAATGTGAAACACAGAGACAGGAACAATCACCCGCAAAACAGGCTACCTAAATATGGTTCCCAATCAGAGACAATGACTAACACCTGCCTCTGATTGAGAACCATATCAGGCCAAACATAGAAATAGACAAACCAGACACACAACATAGAATGCCCACCCAGCTCACGTCCTGACCAACACTAAAACAAGTAAAACACACAAGAACAATGGTCAGAACGTGACAGTACCCCTCCCCCCAAGGTGCGGACTCCGACCGCACAACCTAAACCTATAGGGGAGGGTCTGGGTGGGCATCTGTCCACGGTGGCGGCTCTGGCGCTGGACGTGGACCCCACTCCATAATTGTCTTAATCCACCTCAGCATCCCAAGAGTGGCGACCCTCGCCACTAACCTTGGCCTAGGAACCCTAACAACGGGCCCCACTGGACTGAGGGGCAGCTCGGGACTGAGGGGCAGCTCGGGACTGAGGGGCAGCTCGGGACTGAGGGGGAGCTCGGGACTGAGGGGGAGCTCAGGCAGGTTGATGGCTCTGGCAGATCCTGGCTGGCTGGTGGTTCTGGCAGATCCTGGCTGACTGGTGGTTCCGGCAGATCCTGGCTAACTGGCAGCTCTGGCAGATCCTGGCTGACTGGTGGATCCTGGCTGAATGGCGGATCCTGGCTGAATGGCGGATCTGGAAGATCCTGGCTGACTGGCGGATCCTGGCTGACTGACGGCTCTGGCAGATCCTGGCTGACTGGCAGTTCTGTCAGATCCTGGCTGACTGGCAGTTCTGGCAGATCCTGGCTGACTGGCGGATCCTGGCTGAATGGCAGATCCTGGCTGACTGGCGGATCTGAAGGATCCTGGCAGACTGGCGGCTCTGGCGGATCCTGGCGGCACTGGCGGATCCTGGCTGACTGGCGGCACGGGCGGCACCTCGCTGACTGGCGGCTCCTGGCGGCACTGGCGGCCCCTTGCAGACTGGCCGCACTGGCGGCTCCTTGCAGACTGGCGGCACTGGCGGTGCTGGGCAGACTGGCGGCTCAGGCGGCGACGGGCAGACGGGCGGCTCTGATGGCGCTGGGCAGACGAGAAGCTCCGGCAACGCTGGAGAGGAAGGCTCTGGCAGCGCTGGACTGAGGAGCTCTGGCGCCTCAAAACTGAGGGGCTCTGGCGCCTCTGGACTGAGGGGCTCTGGCGCCTCTGGACTGAGGGGCTCTTGCGCCTCTGGACTGAGGGGAGGAAGCTCTGGCAGCGCCGGACAGGCGGGAGCACCTGTGTTGATGGGACAGAGAGACAGCCTGGTGCGGGGTGCCGGCACTGGTGGTACCGGGCTGGGGACACGCACCTCAGGGCGAATGCCTTGCATACTACGCCAAATCAACTGCTCTCTTTCTTCACACTCCCCCAATTCTATTAACACTTCCTCGAGTGTCTCCTCATCTCCCATCCGTTCACTCTCCTCCATTCTGTCCAATAACTCCTCGACCCTCTCAGACTCAGCCCTCAGCTTCGCCGATAGCTCCGATAACATCCATGGCTCCTTACGGTAAACAGGGGGAGTTGGCTCAGGTCTGGCTCCTGACTCTGCCACACTCTCCCTGTGCCCCCCCAAGACATTTTTCGGGCTGCCTCTCGGGCTTCCAGCCACACTGCCGTGCCAGCGCCTCATAATCCCGCCTCTCTGCTTTCGCTGCCTCCAGCTCGGCTTTGGGGCGGCAATATTCCCCTGGCTCTGCCCAGGGTCCTTTCCCATCAAGGATCTCCTCCCAAGTCCATTTCTCCAAATATTGCAGCCTCTCCCACTGCTGCTCCTGCTGCACCTGTTGCTTCTCCTGCTGCTGTTTTTGCTGCCTCTGTTTACCACGCCACTTGGTCCTTGGTTGGTGGGTGACTCTGTAACGGTTTTCTTGTGTCGAAGGAGAGGCGGACCAAAACGCAGCGTGGTTATTGTTCATGGTTCTTTAATAAAGAAACTATACATGAATAGACTAACAAAACCAAGAAATGTGAAAAACCAAAACAGCCCTATCTGGTGCAAACACAGAGACAGGAACAATCACCCACAAAACCCAACACAAAACAGGCTATCTAAATATGATTCCCAATCAGAGACAATGACTAACACCTGCCTCTGATTGAGAACCATATCAGGCCAAACATAGAAATAGACAAACCAGACACACAACATAGAATGCCCACCCAGCTCACGTCCTGACCAACACTAAAACAAGGAAAACACACAAGAACGATGGTCAGAACATGACAATTATATTCCTGAAAGATTACCTGCTAAATTGGCTAGGTTTCACCAACAAGCTTTAATGGCCTGGAAAATATGTTTCCTGCACAATTTCTCCCCACATTAAGCACTTGTGGAATAATTCAGACATAACTGTAAGTAATAAGTCATTGTTCTACCCCAGCTGGCATGAGAGGAATATTGACTTTGCTCTTGATGTTTTCGACAACAGGGGTAATAGTCTTACATATGAACAATTTATAACAATTTATAACATTGAAAGAGTTTCCAATACCTTTCAGAGAGTTTATTTCTGTGATCAAAGCCATTCCCAGTGGTCTAACTACACTAATGAAAACTCATCTTAGCTTTAGTAATGATCACAAAGCTTATCCAGTACTCAGTTTGAAAGGTGTGGGCTTACTTGAGAAATCTTGTTGTAATAAATATATAAGACAAATTCTCCATTCACAAAACCAACTTACACCGAGAGGAATTTTTTTCTGGAAAATTCTTATTCCTGACATTGTCTGGAAAAAATGCATAGTTAAGGCCTTACAAATATTGCATACCAAATAAAAATTTTACATAAGAAATATCCATGTAATTCTATGTTATCCAAATGTGTGGCTATTGATGATATCTGCGGTTTCTGTGAAAAGGAATATGTCTCACTTGTTCTTTGAATGTAAATTTGTGTCAGAATTTTGGGAAAACCTTGCAAAATACATATTTACCATTATGAACACTACCCATGTTTTTGACATGAAGGATATAGTATGCTACTATTGCAAAGATAACAAGACCATTGAAATGATTGTGATTTTTAAAAATTCTTGTTGCAAAATACTTTATACACAAACAAAAATTACAAAATTCTTTACCACAATTACACATATTTTTGATTAACAAAAGAATAACATTTTCCTGAATCATTATAATAAGATTTTTTCAGAGTGATTACAATTGCACTAAAATAGTTTCTTTTTTATTATTTCATTGATATTTTTTGTATGTTTTAGTATTTTCTTATTAATACCTGCATTTTTTGTTTTGTATGATGTAACAATGTAAAGTGTTGATCTGTATTATGAATTTGAAAAAATATTATAAATAAATGAAAAAATAATTTTGTTCGAAATGCCTACATCTTAATCTTAGGGATCAAATCCCATTAACGGGATTGATTTGACAACATCTGGTGAAATGGCAGAGCGCCAAATTCAAATTAAATTATTAGAAATATTTTACTTTCATACAATCACAAGTGCAATACACCAAATGAAAGCTTTACTTCTTGTTAATCCAGCCACCGTGTCAGATTTAAATCTATTTATCAACTATAAACATTTTTGTTGCTTTGCAGGACAAGGATTGTCCTGACTTTAAAGAATGCCTAATTTGCATTACTTTTCTGGTTGACTGCAGTTTCCCCATCCGATTATTTCAGATCTACAGGAGAGCTCTAGTTTCATAATGGCACGGACCGTGGTGATACGTTGGTGTTATGGATGTCACACTGCTTGCTTAGCAAGTACCACTTCATCCCGATATGGCCCATACGTGGCGCAAACTCGGGACCTCTGCCTTGCTAGAACGTGACCCCCCCCTACCAGTCGGTGCCACGTGAAAAGCTAGCTATTCACTGGCGCAAGTGGGGACACTTCAGGCTGAGGAGTAAGTTTCACACATCCCCATGTGCTACAATAGCACATCAGAACTATTTGAATATGGCAAATATTAGTCAATTATTGCATTCTATCCATGCTGGCTTTCGCGGGCGACCTGAGACTTGAAACATATAGAGGGAGGGCATACAGGCTATCGCCAATTTATTAATGCACAATTTGCCTAAATGGGTAATAGAAACACTTCAAATATAAACAATTATTAGACACTGTCGTATTTTTTTATTGTGAAATACTGCACCAAATGCCTTAGCTAGATGTTAAAATGTGCTACTAAAACCTCAACAAAAACGTAAAAATGTATTACATATGTCGTGGAAATTCTACACAGGGACACTCAAAGTCATTAATCATTGTTTATTAACAGTAAGTTGGAGAGGTCACAGTCAAATTTAGATGCATAAAGTACTGGTCTGAAGTGAGCTCCATTGGGGCAGTCTCACTAGATCTCTTATATATTGCTTACAAAGACAAGCTACATTTGCATGATTTAGCTTATTTGTCATTCATAATCAATTAATCATAAACATTTATTATCATTCATGTGACCAAAACTGGTTCATGCATGTGACAGACCAATACCTCTCCAGGCTTCTTCTGTCCAAGCTGAGACCTTGAAACTGATATATCCCTTTCGTTCTGAAAACAAGGTTCTTGGCGTACTGCCAAATTGTAGATACCGATAGTGAGGATTCCTCCCAGGCAAGTTCAAACAGTCACTTGCTTGAACACGGAAATGCACAAACACAGAACAAAGAAATTGGTTATTAGAAAAGCACAAACATAAAATTTTCCATCACACATATTTCTTAAATGATTTTAGATTCATTCTTACTATTTTGAGTAAGTGATACTGGCTTTGATCCTACGTTGTCTCATGGGAGACAAACATCGGTAACTGCCACATCAAACCACACCCCCAAGACTGAAATCATAATGTTATGACTATAACTACTGTTCCCCGAGGGAGGGAAACGAGGTACAACATACTATGGGGAGTTGCACTCCCGCGACTTTAGTTGAAGGATTGAAAATCTAAAAAAACCCAATGAAATCCACACCTTGCTGGAAGCTCCACCTTCCATAAGTGATAAGCGTGAGGCTCAGATTAATTCCTTCAATTCAATACCTCTCTTCACCAAGCACAGGAACGGGCAGTGTGGTGCCAAACATGTTTTGTACCTTGTTTCCCTCCTTCAAGTAACAGTAGTTAAAGTCATAACGTTATGTGTTATGTTCCCTTTCAGTCAACTTTGGTACAACATACTATGGGTAAAAAGAATCACGCACCAGATACTAAAATGAAACAGAGCATCGCAGACCACCCAGACCTGACCCCGCAAGATAAGACAGTGTGGGTATTGCGCACAAGTCATGGTGACTAGTCACTTTCCCCTGTCCCAGCTGTGAGCACACTGGGAGCAGTGACATCAAAGTGATAAAACCTCACAAAAGTGTGTGGTGATGCCCAACTCGCCGCATCTCAAATATCTCCTACAGTCAACCCTTAAAAAAACACCCAAGACGCTGCCAGACCCTGGTGGGGTGGGCGTGTACATCAATAGGTAACACTTGCCCCTTGCTGCTGTATGTCAGCTCCAATGCCTGCCACTTATACAGTGTCATTGTGGACGAATAGTAGAAATCACATTCGGAGGTAAACCTCTATTCCCGAGATTGGACCTCTCAGATGCCAAGAACCACAGACCCCAAAATCTCTGACTGAGGGTGCCAAACCTGCCTGTATGCCTGGGATAATTGATCCCTGCACAGAGGGAGTTGCCACTGGACCCCACCCATCATGAATAGGATGCATAAATCATGTTATAACAGCCCTTCTACACTAAAACAAGTGACATATTAGACAACTGCAACCTGTTAAACATTCCGATCTTGTGGCTAGCAAGTAGCAACTAACGTTAGATAGCATATCTAACTCTAGCTAGCATTGTTCAGCCCATAGAAAGTCAGCCCGCTAATAACTTTGGCTTGCTTGCTATCAACTTGAAATTGGATGGCTTAACAAATGTATATTGTAGTTAAACATTAACTACAAAGGCTGAACATTTCCGTACCCCAAGGGAGTTATAAATGTTCCTTCTTGGATGTTCTAGCTAGCTAGCTACTACTGCACTACCCATGTTCACTTCTGGAAAGTTTTCTGCCTACCCCCTGATTTTGGCAATGCATGAACATGAAGTACCCTAAACATAGTTCATAGTCTGGCCCAAAATATCAGACTACAGCAAGTATGACCAACAAAACCAAAAGAGACATGAATCATCTTTCATCAAGTTTACCAAAAGTGTACACTACCGTCGCAATGTTTAGGGTCACTTACAAATGTCCTTGTTTTTGAAAGAATAGCACATTTTTTGTCCATTAAAATAACATCAAATTAATCAGAAATACATTTGTAGACATTGTTAATGTTGTAAATGACAATTGTAGCTGGAAACTGCTGATTTTTTATAGAATATCTACATGGCGTATAGAGGCCCATTATCAGCAACCATACCTCCTGTGTTCCAATGGCACATTAGCCAATCCAAGTTTATCATTTTAAAAGGCTAATTGATCATTAGAAAACCCTTTTGCAATTATGTTAGCACAGCTGAAAACTGTTGTCCTGATTAAAGAAGCAATAAAACGGTCTTTCTTTAGAATAGTTGAGTATCTGGAGCATCAGCCTTTGTGGGTTCAACTTTCAATGTAGATGGGAACATCCCTACAGCTATAAGCTCCTGGAGGAAAGTCAAAATGACAGAAATTGGGCAGGAAGATGGCGATTCTGCATGGTCGACACACCACTTCCTGTAAACGCATACAGCATCCCCTTTGGCCATCTGTGTGACCCTGAGCGGGCCTGCTGGACCCTTTATGGAGAACCACATAAGACAATGGGTTGAGTCTTGTGATGCAAACAGAATAGCGATGGCACTTCCGAATCGAGCTTCAGTATGTTGATGTGAACCATTTTCCATGGTGCTGACCATACACCATGGACCCCTGACTGGTTCAAGACCAACTCCGCATCCCTGTAGGGAGGCCTCTGTGGTCAAAATCACCCATTTGTGAACTACGACTAGGACAGCTCCACAGGGAGTTCGAAGTGCTAGGGTCCATGATTCTATTGCTCTCCATCAACTCATTGAAATTGTGAGATTTTTTGGTTTGTCCCTTCTGGGACATAGATTGTGACTCTTGTATCAGTGCTGTATTGGCTGCATGTGGAACAAGCCCAATGGTACAAAATTGACTGCAGCAGCTAGGAGGTCAAGGAGCCTGTGACTAGCACTGTCACCTGTTTTCTCAGTTTGAATGTTGAAAGACAATTTGCCAAAGATACCAGAGAGTGTTGCACACATGATTTCAATGTCCAATGTCAAGCCCAGGAAGTGATTTCTGAAATAGCCTAATCATATTAAAACATTGTGACTAGTTGTGTTTATGCCACACATAAAATGTAATATATTTTAAAAGTGAAATGACAAATATTTAGGCTTTATTGAAGTGCTAGGTTTTAGGCCGAGGAATAGCCGCTAGGATCGGAAAGAAAGCAGAACACGTGTTAAACTTTCCTGAATAACTGCCTGCTGGGTGCATAGGCCTATGTGGCACATAGGACAACTATGGAGAATGATGATTGGCAACAGACAGCGCATCAGTATCAGAAGTAAAAAATAAAGCCAGACTGGCCTGCTACTATGCCTTTCGATAATCTGTTGAGAGTACACCCACAACTGATCCAAACGTGTGAGTGAATGGAATATATATTCAAATAACAAGGCTTTTATGCCATTATTCAAATGACATTTTCAATGCAGTTTACAGAAAATGGTAACAAAAAATCGCTTTTTGTTTTGGTGCGTCTGGGTGTATGACTCGGTATAGGTTACGGATGCTTAGAGAGAAAGATCTATTACGGTTGGCTCCGACCTGTCATGTTTCAGGGTCATATCAGAAGTAAACATGCAGTCAGACTGGCCTGCTACTTTCTATAATCTGTGGAGAGTAGACTCACAACTGATTGGGCTATGAAGAGAGTAGAGGAAGATGGGTCAAGGATGAGGGATTCTACAAATGCTCCCGGTGAATAGTAGTCCTTTGCCAGTACAGAGTAATAGTTTCACAAATTAAATGTGCTTCAGTCATTGGCTTTTCAGTCAGGTTGGCTTTTTAGCATTCATTGCCATGGTTATCAACTCTACCGCAGAAATGGAATGCAAATCAGACAATAGGTGTTGTAGGGGAAGCTGCAGGGAAGCACTTCAGATTTTACTGCAGAGGATTACAAGGAGTGTTGAATGGTGGTATCCCATCCTCCTAGGCTGTTGGCCTGGGGTAGATTCAGAAAGTAGTGGAATGGGGTGGTGGGTTTTTATTTTATAAGTGATGGATGAGTTGGCAGGGTCATTTCTTTCCCTTTTGTATCACAAAGTGAAATATATTTACATTCATCTCCAGTTGGTGGCAGTAATTCACATTTAGGTTGCCAACCTCCATTTAAAGCTGCAATATGTAACTGCTTGGTTGACCCTACCAAATTCACATAGAAATAAGTTATAGATCTGTCATGTTCATTGAAAGCAAGTCTTTATATGTTTACATATCCTACATTACTCATCTCATATGTATATAATTAAAAAATATATTTCACACCGGTTTAATACCTGCTTGTTTTGTCTGAAATTTTAGCAACCAGGAAATGGCGGAACGATTTCTTAATGCACCTTTAAAAAACACAGAAGAAGAAGAACAGATTACCATTCCAAAGATTTGTATAACTAAACCAAGATAGACCACCAACTGGCGTTTCGAATGGGAACAAGCAAGAGCCAAGCACGATGTAGAGAAATCCTATTGGCGCGTTCTAGCATGTCGTTGCATATTTCCGTTAGAGAACGCCTACTGTCAATTGTGCGTACGTAATAACTCAATTGGCCCTTGCACTCCTTCTGAACAACGCAATTAATTTGGCAAAGGGTAAAGTCTGTTCGTAACATATTCTAGTTCTGGGAACAGAAAACGGTATTGAGATCAAACGTTTCATCGATGTTAAACAAATTGCAGAATGTTGGCCAAAGTCCATCAATAGACTTCCTCTCATCACCATATTTGGTGGGAAGCGTAAACGCCAACCGGATGCTTCAGATTTATACATGCGGGGAAACTTCTGGCTTATTTTTCTATCTGTGACCGTTCACCTAGCGGCAGGATATTATTATACAGGAAATACATAAGTCTTTAGCATAGTATTTTCATAAGAGTGGCTTTAGGCACCAAACAATATAGTTATACACTATTATAACGTATCTAGCTATCTTTGCAATTATACGTTAGTTTGCTAGCTGTGGCATACACCGTTAGCTACTTGAGTCTTCTAAAAATTCGAAGCTTTTAACTAGTTAAATTAGTTCGCTAAATCTAGCCTCTGGAACCGGGAAGGAGAGGACAAAACAACAAGGCACTGGACTGGTACAAGAAGGATCATACCCCTTTATTTTATAAATCAATTATCACACCACTTCTCCCTAGATAGCTAATTAGATATGTTTTACTTCCGATTATTGATATTGTTCTGATCCGTTGATCGGACAGTCAGTGATGATGAACCTGACATAAAGTACCGTAGTTTTAAGATCGCTAGCTAGCTAACGTTAAAATATATTGGCTAAGATTACAGCTAGCTAATGTAAGCGCAGCTATCAATCCGTGGTAAATCAAATTCTTGTTTGTTGTTGTCTTCGCGCACCCGGCTAGCGAGCTAACGTGAACTTATCAGGCCAAGTAAACTAACTAACTTTAGCTAGCTGAGTTTTTACCGAACATAATAGTTTTGTCCACCAGACCGAATGTTTTCCCCCCCATTGATTACAATTTTTAACGTGTTTTCGCTATTTGCTAGATGGGAACGCTAAATAGCTATTTGTGTTGTATTTACAGCCACCATTGATCGTAGAACTATTATACCGTGAAAGTGTGTTCGTTTATTTCAACAGCTTGCAACTGCATCCCGCAATTCTGGGCGTTCCTGTATTGTGGGCTTTCCCCGCCATGGGGTGATGGCTAGTTCGCGACACCGTTAGCTATCGCCCGTTGTGTACAGTCAGGGGGTTTACTGTCTACCGGTCGCTCCCGCTAGCGCGATAGGTTGGGGCTACACGGTGTGTATGCTTGCTAGCACACGGTGTCGTGCTCGCCAGCTGTGTACCGGACTAGCTGGCACACTTTAACACACGTTAACTGCGGGAAAACAGTGCCCGACAGGCGGGGATGAATGACACTGTCTGCCGGTTTATGGCTAGCTAGATACCATTGTCGCCCCGGCCCTTCTATGGGCTTTATCGGCGACTGACATCCAACATTATTTTGCATTAACGCCACGTACTGTACTGCCTCTGCTAGTTTAACAATGTACCAATAGAAGTATAAAGAGAGGTTCCTGCAAATGCAGGAACACGCTGAAATGCAGGCCGCAATTCCACCCTTGTTTATTTGGTCTGGTATTGGAATCATTTGTTATTATGCAATTGATGAATCGATGTATGAAATTAGCCTCTTCCACTCCCCAGGCTGAACTTCCCAGCTTCCTGGCCCCAAGCATCCCATTCTCCAGACAGACAGTGAGGCAGGATGTTGGGTCTGTGGTGCATGGGTGCCCGACTGGGCGTTCTCACTCTGGCGCTGTGCTGTACACTGGCTCCCTTACCTGCACACGCGTACATCTATGCTGTGAGTCCTCATGATGATTGTTGAACTGTGTGATCAAGTTTCTTGTGGATTTACACGTGATCTCAGTGTACTGGCATTGATTTGAACACTTGTGTCTCTGTCTGGTAGCATTACAGCAATATGACCAACATGTTGTTTGAGGACCTGCCTGCCTTTTTTGGATCATCACTACCCAAAGAAGGACTTATGGTGAGTAGTGAGCAAGGTTTAATATCAAAATACTCAATACCAAAATGATACCATGGAAAAAAGAAGGCATATTAGCCAAAGTAACAGAATGGCACTTGATCCAGACAGAAACTCAGCTACTGCTCTATTCAATCGTTAGGCATCTTTAGAGTTCAATATCATTACACTTTACATTTTTGGGTCAACCTTTTCAGAGACAGCGTGTTCGTAAAGTATTCAGACTAGAGGTCGACGAATTAACCGGAATGGCCGATTAATTGGGGACGATTTTAAAGTTTTCATAATCGGTAATCAGCATTTTTGGACACCGATCGTGGCCGATTACATTGCACTCCACGAGGAGACTGCGTGGCAGGCTGACCACCTGTTATGCGAGTGCAGCAAGGAGCCAAGGTAAGGCGCTAGCTAGCATTAAATGTATCTTGTAAAAAACAATCAATCTTAACATAATCACTAGTTAACTACACATGCTTGATGATATTACTAATTTATCTAGCTTGTCCTGCATTGCATATAATCGATGCGGTGCCTGTTAATCATTGAATCACAGCCTACTTCGCCAAACTGGTGATTTAGCAAGCGCATTCGCAAAAATAGCACCATCGTTGCACCAATGTGTACCTAACCATAAACATCAACGCCTTTCTTAAAATCAATACACAAGTATATATTTTTAAACCTGCATATTTAGTTAATATTGCCTGCTAACATGAATTTCTTCTAACTAGGGAAATTGTGTCACTTCTCTTGCTTTCTGTGCAACAGAGTCATGGTATATGCAGCAGTTTGGGCCGCCTGGCTCTTTGCGAACTGTGTGAAGACTATTTCTTCCTAACAAAGACAGCCAACTTCGCCAAACGGGGGATGATTTAACAAAAGCACATTTGTGAAAAAGCACAATTGTTGCACGAATCTACCTAACCATAAACATCAATGCTTTTCTTAAAATCAATACACAGAAGTATATTTTTAAACCTGCATATTTAGTTAAAATAAATTCATGTTAGCAGGCAATATTAAACTAGGGAAATTGTCACTTCTCTTGCGTTCATTGCACACAGAGTCAGGGTATATGCAACAGTTTGGGCCGCCTGGCTCGTTGTGAACTAATTTGCCAGAATTTTATGACATAACATTGAAGATTGTGCAATGTAACAGCAATATTTAGACTTAAGGATGCCACCCGTTAGATAAAATACGTAACGGTTCTGTATTTCACTGAAAGAATAAACGTTTTGTTTTCTAAATGATAGTTTCCGGATTTGACCATATTAATGACCTAAGGCTAGTATTTCTGTGTGTTATTGTATTATAATTAAGTCTATGATTTGGTAGAGCAGAATGACTGAGCGGTGGTAGGCAACAGCAGGCTCGTAAGCATGAATTCAAACAGCACTTTACTGCATTTGCCAGCAGCTCTTCCCAATGTTTTTTTTTGTAAATGTATAAAAAAAATTAAAACAGAAGTACCTTATTTACATAAGTGTTCAGACCCTTTGCTATGAAACTCAAAATTGAGCTTAGGTGCATCCTGTTTTTATTGATCATCCTTGAGATGTTTCTTCAACTTGAATTGTAGTCCACCTGTGGTAGATTTAATTGATTGGACATGATTTGGAAAGGCACACACTTGTCTATATAAGGTCCCACAGTTGACCCTGCATGTCCTCGCAAAAACCAAGCCATGAGGTTGAAGGAATTTTCCGTAGAGCTCCGAGACAGGATTATGTCAAGACACAGATCTGGGGAAGGGTACCAAAACATTTCTGCAGCATTCTTGGTCCCCAAGAACACAGTGGCCTCAGTGGGGGGGGGGGGGCTTGGTCAGGTAACCAACAACCCAATGGTCACTCTGACAGAGTTCCTCTATGGAGATGGGAGAACCTTCCAGAAGGACAACCATCTCTGCAGCACTCCACCAAGCAGGCCTTAATGGTAGAGTGGCCAGACGGATGCTGCTCCTTAAATAAAGGTTCAATAAAAAAGGGACCTCAGACTGGGGCAACGGTTCACCTTCCAACAGGACAACGACCCTAAGCACACAGCCAAGACAATGCAGTAGTGGCTTCAGGACAAGTCCCTGAATATCCTTGAGGGACCCAACCAGAGCCCGGACCTGTCAGGTTGGACGCTCCCCATCCAACCTGACAGAGCTACAGAGGATCTGCAGAAAAGAGTGGGAGAAAGTCCACGTATAGGTGTATCAAGCTTGTAGCGTCATAACCAGGAAGACTCGGCTGTAATCACTGCCAA
Organism: Oncorhynchus gorbuscha; assembly: GCF_021184085.1. Lineage (NCBI taxonomy): Eukaryota > Metazoa > Chordata > Actinopteri > Salmoniformes > Salmonidae > Oncorhynchus > Oncorhynchus gorbuscha. Next base: position 75,227,223 of record NC_060174.1, read on the forward strand.
AGGTGTTTCGACAAACTACCGAGTAAAGGGTCAGAATACTTACAGTTGATGTCGGAAGTTTACATACACCTTAGCCAAATAAATTTAAACTAATTTTTTCACAATTCCTGACATTTAGTCTTGTCAGTTTGGATCACCACTTTATTTTAAGAATGTGATATGTCCGAATAATAGTAGAGTGATTTACATTCCCAGTGGGTCAGAAGTTTACATACACTCAATTAGTATTTGGTAGCATTGCCCTTTTCAATTGTTTAACATGGGTCAAACGTTTCAGGTAGCCTTCCACAAGCTTCCCACAATAACTTGGGTGAATTTTGGCCCATTCCTCCTGACAGAGCTGGTGTAACTGAGTCAGGTTTGTAGGCCTCCTTGCTCCCACAAATGTTCTATAGGATTGGGGTCAGGGCTTTGTGATGGCCACTCCCAATACCTTGACTTTGTCCTTAATCCATTTTGCCACAACTTTGGAAATATGCTTGTGGTCATTGTCCATTTGGAAGACCCATTTGCGACCAAGCTTTAACTTCCTGACTGATGTCTTGAGATGTTGCTTCAATATATCCACATAATTGTCATTCCTCATGACGCCATCTATTTTGAGAAGGGCACCAGTCCCTCCTCCAGCAAAGCACCCCCACAACATGATGCTGCCACCCCTGTGCTTCATTGTTTGGATGGTGTTCTTCGGCTTGCAAGCGTCCCCTTTTTTTCTCCAAACATAACAATGGTCATTATTGCCAAACAGTTCTATTTTTGTTTCATCAGACCAGAGGACATTTCTCCAAAAAGTATGATCTTTTGTCACCATGTGCAGTTGCAAACTGTAGTCTGGCTTTTTTATAGCGGTTTTGGAGCAGTGGCTTCTTCCTTGCTTGTGGCCTTTCAGGTTGTGTCGATATAGGACTTGTTTTACGCTTGTGGAAGGCTACCTGAAATGTTTTACCCAAGTTAAAGAATTTAAAGGCAATGCTACCAAATACTAATTGAGTGTATGTAAACTTCTGACCCACTGGGAATGTGATGAAAGCAATAAAAGCTGAAATAAATCACTCTCTACTATTATTCTGACATTTCACATTCTTAAAATAAAGTGGTGATCCTAACTGACCTAAGACAGGGGATTTTTATTAGAATTAAATGTCAGGAATTGTGAAAAACTGAGTTTAAATGTATTTGGCTAAAGTGTACGTAAACTTCTGACTTCAACTGTAGATACTTTTGTACCTGTTTCCTCCAGCATCTTCACAAGGTCCTTTGCTGTTATTCTGTGATTGATTTGCACTTTTCGCAGCAAAATACATTAATCTCTAGGAGACAGAACACGTCTCCTTCCTGAGCGGTATGGCGGCTGCGTGGTCCCATGGTGTTTATACTTGCGTACTATTGTTTGTACAGATGAATCTGGTACCTTCAGGCATTTGGAAATTGTTCCCAATGATGAACCAGACTTGTGGGGGTCTTTCTGGGGTCTTGTCTGATTTCTTTTGATTTTCCCATGATGTCAAGCAAAGAGGCACTGAGTTTGAAGGTAGGCCTTGAAATACATCTTCAGGTACACCTCCAATAGGCTAATTGACATAATTTCAGTCTATCAGAAGCTTCTAAAGCCATGACATTATTTTCTGGAATTTTCCAAGCTGTTTATTAAAGGCACAGTAAACGTAGTGTAGTTAATCCTCTGACCCACTGGAATTGTTTTACAGTGAAATAATATGTCTGTAACAATTGTTGGAAAAAGTACTTGTCATTTCAAAGTAGATGTCCCTACCGACTTGCCAAAACTATAGTTTGTTTAACAAGTTATTTGTGGAGTGGTTGAAATACGGGTTTTAATGTCTCATATGTAAACTTCTGACTTCAACTGTATGCAAATGTGATATTTCAGTACATGTTTGCAATACTTTTTCGAAAATGTATAAAAACCTGTTTTTGCTTTGTCGTTATGGGGTATTGTATGTAGATTGCTTGGGGGAACAAACAATTTATCAATTTTAGGCTGTAACGTAACAAAATGTGGAAAAAATCAGAGGGTCTGAATACTTTCCCGCATGCACTGTATGCATTAATGAATAAATTATACAGTCATACAATCAATTAGTTTTTTTTACTAATCATACTACATAACATAATGGTATTAATTTATTTGAATGGTAAATGTCTTTGGAAAATTGAGAAGTAGCCTAGGCCTATTGCTTATTCATATTTTCTTTCTGTTTACCATTTTACCAAGTGAAACTGCATATACCTATACAAGTGAATGCATATTCAATAGCAGTGTGTGTATGCATTCAGTTATTGGGCTTTTTTTGCCTTATTTCATGGAACCATATGGGATTTATTTTATTTTACTGCAGTTTAAGTGACACCCGCCCCAAAAAAAGAATTTTCATATATGGCCAAATAGAGAAGTCAGATTAGACATTTCCTAATAAGACACTTTAGTCAACACCTTTGTTTACAAAACAGCCATTGAATTATTCAAATCACTCAGCCACAGATCCTAACGTTTTATATTCATCCCAATGTCTCCCTGTGCACCCTGCGTGCTAGTGTGCATGTGATGTTGGTCTATGTAAACCAAATGTAACCTGGATATAGCCGGTCCATGAATCGGCGTATACAAACATGAGTGGATTACCTTGAAAACAGGTCAGGCATTTTAGAGTCAGTCTCCAGTTCTTTATTGTACCTCAGTGATTCATACACAGTTTCGTTGAGGCAATAGATAATTTTTCGGAGAGACCAATTTTAAGTGAATGGCACAAACTTTATTCAATCAGCTTTTAAATGAGCATATTTTGCATTATGGTCAGCATATTATCACCAAGTACTAGGGTAGATAATTGATATTCGCTTCAGCTGTAAGCTAGCAAGGAAAGTTAGTTTACAATGCTGGAAGCTACTGGTATCTTCTTGCATTGTCAAGTGTTCTAGCCATTATGGATGTTGTTTTGCGAACAGTAATGAACAGTTTTTACATAACGTGTCGCATTATTCAAGTGTGTTAACTTCTGTGCAGTATGAGTGGGGAGCTAACATGATGCAGCCTTCCCAGTGCAGGAGCAGGCACCGTATAAAGGTTTCTACACTCTTAATATGCGTAGAGTTGTGCGTACGCTGGGTGGAGTCATGCATCCTTTGTTACATGATATCTCATCAGTCCATACTCCCAAATAGCATCATTCACAAGGGGGTGACATATGTGTTCTTGTTGTCTTCTCATTTGCTGTGAAAGCAAAATAAGAGTCTCTTGTCTCCTTTTCTTCCCTTGCTAGCAAGTTGGCTAAACATTGCAAGCTCGCTAGCCTTTTAGCATCCCACATCGCCATGTGAAATAATATAATGAAATAATATGCCCCGGCCACTTCGCTCAACAGACTTCATCCGTGAGACACATTTCACAGAAGTACCGAAAGTAAATACAAATTCTAGTATATTTACATTTGAGTCATTTAGCAGATGCTCTTATCCAGAGCGACTTGGTACATTCATCTTAAGATAGCTAGGTGGGACCACCACATCTCACAGTTATAGTAAGTACATTTTTCCTCAATTTAAAGTGGAAGTGTTAGTTCACAAAAGGCTTTTTTTCCCCTTGTTTTTTTGTGAGGGTCAGGGTGGGAAGGGGGGTGCTGTGAGATTGTTTAACATAGGGTTTCAGATTTCTTTTGGAAGGGATGGGCTGTTCTAGCTTTAGGGGGAAGCTGGTTCCACCATTGGGATGCCAGGACAGAGAAGAGCTTGGACTGGGCTGAGCGGGAGCTACCCTCTCGTAGGGGTGGGAGGCCCAAGAGACCTAAGGTGGCAGAACGGAGTGCTCGTGTTGGGGTGTAGTACCGAACCGTTTTCATTTTCTAGTATCGAAAAAGTACAGAAGTTTCCGTATACCATGCAACACTAATGTGAGAGAAGGGTAATGGAATAGTGAATACAGGAGCAACATGTCCTTTGATCCATTGCAAACATCAGCTGAAACATCCTTTCTCTCTCTTCAAGGGTGTGTTAGTAGAGTCACGACCACTCAACGGCTGCACTCCGATAGAACCTCCACCACCACTGCCCACATCTAGTGATCCCAACACGACCACTACTAAGTACATAGTCCTCATCCGACGCTATGACTGCAATTTTGATATCAAGGTTGGTGTGTGTAGCTATGTTGTTGGGTTGCTTAGGATATAAGGTGTTGCAATTACATTTGAATTCAACAGATTATGTATTGCAACATATTCAGTGTAAAATCACACTGCGCCTAGTGTTTTCAATTGTTACAATGTAAATTATGGTTTTGTTTTCAACGCAGGTGCTGCATGCACAGCAAGCTGGATTCAGTGCAGCCATTGTTCACAACATGTACTCAGAGACTCTACTCAACATGAACTACAGCAATGGTGAGGATCCTACAATCATCACCTTCTCTAAGCTGCCTATATCCATTTCTTACAGAATCAGTTCAGTTAGTACAACGTTTACTTAACCAGGTTGCCTCTCTCCTCAAAATCTCAAGTAGTCTTTATTAACCAGTATCATCCTAATAATTAAATACATTGGTAATGCTGAGTGGCAGTGCTCCTCTTTTTGTTTGTTTGTGTGTAGAAACTATTGCAGAGGAGATTGAGATCCCCTCCGTATTCACCAGCTACTACGCCTCCCAAATTCTAAGGACTTTCATCATTCCTGAACATGGGTGAGTACCATTGTGACGTTTTTTATTTTTGTCAAGCTCAATTTCCATGACAATGTTAGATGGAGGTATGACTTAACTGTCTGTTGGGGGGTTATGATTGCTAATGTAACCATTCAACAAATATTTTTGGGATATTTATTCATGGTCTTGCACCATAGTGAAGACCGGACTTTATTGATCAGATTTGCGCTGAGATTCAGTCATATTCTTCACATCTTTGCACTCATCATGTCAACCCTGTTGAGGGTCTCATATCAAATGTATATTTGTCACGTGCTTCGTAAACAACAGGTGTGGACTGACAGTGAAATGCTTACTTACGGCCCGTCCCAACAATACAGAGAAAAATAAAATAGAGAAATAATAGAAAAGTAAAACACGTAATAATAAAAGTAATAGATACATAATGAGTAACGATAACTTGACATTATACAAGGAGTACCAGTGCCAAATCGATGTGCAAGGGTACGAGGTAATTGAGGTAGATATGTACATATAACTAGGAATAAAGTGCGATTGGCTGGTCCTATGTGGACGTCATCACTATGTTGGAGGTGGTGTTGAGTCTGGCACTGCTGTCCCTCTTAGTCGTACAGATTTGTGATCCGGAGGTGGTCGCTTTTCTGAACAATGCCCCCATACTAATGTGGATGGTGCTGTATTTGGTATGCAGGGCCTATGTGATCCTCAAGCCGGAGTTTGCCTTCCCACTTTCATACTATCTCATCCCCTTCACTGGAATAGTGGGCATGATCATCCTTGTGATGGTTGTCATCCTGGTAAGTGCCTTTAGGAAACAGACTCATTTTGCTATGAATGGGGAGTTGATTTCACAATTGAATAGTTAAATATTCATTTCATACATCCTAAATCAATGGAATGCAATAATTGTATTCGCATATTAAAAGCACTGACTCTCAACCCTTAGATTTTGGTGTGGTCTGTGTCTCATCTTGGTTTAGATTGTGCGCTGTGTGCAGTACAGGAAAAGGATGAGGAAATATAGGCTGACTAAGGAACAGCTGAAGAAGATCCCCATTCACAAGTTCACCAAAGGTAATGAGAGAGTCCCTCCACACATTCAAATGAGAATCTGTCACCCGTGTAACTAGTCAAAGACATTGCAAAACACTTTGTGAAACAGCAGTACAGTATTTCTTCTCTGGAATGTTGAGAAACCTAATTAACAAGAAGGGTAATCTGATTGTCTGCTCCTGTTATTATTACATTACACGTAGCATTACAATGCATTGTATTTCCACCTGTCACATGTCAATCTTATTTGTATTCTAGGTGATGAATATGATGTTTGTGCTATTTGTCTGGATGAGTATGAAGAGGGTGACAGACTGCGAGTTTTGCCTTGCTCACACGGTAATTGCAAGTGATCACATTTGGCCCTGTCTCACTCAGAAGTTGTTCTCACAGGTCCAAGGCCATATGGTAACTGTTTTATTTCTGTCATCTCTTCAGCGTACCACAGCAAGTGTGTGGACCCCTGGCTTACAGGGACTAAGAAAACTTGCCCTGTGTGTAAACAACGCGTAACCCGACCTAATCCAGAGTATTCTGAGTCCGAGTCTGAGGATGATGGGGCATCTCGTGCAGATGAAGAGGGGGCAGAGGGTGAAGCTGACACCGAGCGCACCCCTCTGCTCCGCCCCTCCAACCCAGGCTCCCCTTCTGGCAACCCAGGGGCCTACTCTGCCACTGTCACCACGGTAACCACCGCCCAGTGCCTAGGCTCCCCTGGGCACAGCAACTCGCCCATCCTGGAGTACGAGGGCTACTACTCCCCTCAGGGGGAGTCAGACTCTGATACCGAGGAAGAGGGGATGGACTCCCACCCCTCAGATGATGACACTACCCAGCTCATTGTTAGGGGTGCAGTGGGGGTCTGAAAGCTTGGAGGGAGCTGAGATAAAATTACTTTATGTTCGCTCAGTAGGGTCAGGCTTGTCCCTGCAGGGTGTTTTTAAATGGTTTATGGAGTCGTGGCTATGGAGTTGTCTCAGCCATAGACTTTCTAGAACACTATTGTCACTTTGGTTACGTTGAACAGATTTACATATTTTTTCCAATTTAGACTCAATGTTGCTAGCTCTAAGATGTTCATATTTAGCTGAGATTCTGATATGTTTTAGCTGTTCTGTCTTCAACATGAGGCACACATTGATAAGTACAGTAAATCAGTTCAAACATTTAGCTTTGAGTCTTTGCCAGTGAACTATAACCCCGCCATCCATCCCTAAAACTTAAGATTTGCACAAAATGAATCAACTGACAGGTAGTCTCAATCTTAACGAGCAGTATTTAGTTGAATACATTTTTTCAATGCACTACTTGACAATTGACATACCCCATTCTTATTTTCAATTAACATATTGTACAAGGAGATAACCCACCTGAGATTATTTTTGTAGTTATTGAGTAGACTCAAGTCATCCACCAGTTGTTCTTCATATTTCTTCAACATTTTTATTCTAGTATTACATTGTTATTGCATTGTTGGGTTTTGAGTTCGAAAGAAAGGCATGTCACTGTACTTGTGCATGTGACATTAAAACTTCAAACTTGAGTTGAAAGGAAACTACAGTGCTGCAGTCTCATTAATAATATCTCTTCCCCATGCTAGTAGTATACCTGTATGCATCTCTGTAACTGGTTTCTGTCATTATATTGGTTAAGTGGGAGTATAGTTTACTCTATGGGGTGTTTCTCTGTCTGATGGGTTTATGGAGTTTTTGGACTGTTAATTTGTTATGCATCATTGACCAGTAATCGGGGCATGCCAAAGGAGATTATTTATTCTTTACTTCACTGTAATACATTTTTATTATCCAGCATTGTTTCTTTGAACTTCTTTTACTCAGAATTTGTCCAGTTTGATTTTATTTCAGCCTCTTCTATGATAGATCGTTCTTCATGATGTTGTAATGTTTGTTTGTTTTTCTTTGTTTTTGTTTTTGACATAACTGGTGATATGGTCCGTCTAAAAGAGATTCCATCTGCTCTCTGAAGAAGTTGACCAAACTCAGGAATAGGAACATATTTACTCTGTATGGAAATTACATTTCAGAATTCTTCATGGATATTCTTGTTTTATTTTCATACAGAATTAATATATTACACCATAGAATATAGCAAACCATCGGCACAATTCTTTCCAGTTTTGTCAGTCTCCTCACATCAGCCTTTGTCTACCTGTAGAAGTACAGATGTATTGTTAGGAGAATAGTGTGTATCTTAAGGGACTATTACTCGATGTAACAGTGTTTTTTTTGTAATTTTCTGTGTAGCCTTTTATACACAGTACACACTTTAGGAACAAGGTAGGCAACTATGTAGATGATCATATGACCATGCATCAAAATACACTCTGTTTAGATACTTTTTCCCCTGAAAATAGCAGGAGAAGGGGGGTGCCAGTCCTTACACATTGTTACATATTCACGTTGGTCTCCACCTCTGCTATGAATCTATTGCTTTCTGTATGCAATTTCTTGATTGTCTGTGTACATTGTGTCTTCTAGTATTCCTAGGATGGCAATTATTTTTTGACAAATTATATGTTAACATCTCCCATATGACATGATGTATGATTTAGCTTTTGAGTAGAATGTGCCTAATTTCAGTCAGAATGTATCTTTATTGCTGATAAATGATCAATGTTCATATACCACAATTTAATTTGTAGATGTATTTTTTAAAACATTTTGGAAATCAAATGAAAGACTTATGTCAATGTACCTTTAAGCACAAGCAAAACGCGAGTAACAATAGTAATGGAACTGGCTATAAGCTTCTGTGGCGCTCATGCCATTGGGACCAAGTTTGAAGTGTTATGTAATGCTTTCATTTATTATGTCATTGTCGGTTAGTCCTTGACTGCTGCATTTCCATAACCTCCTTTCTCACTGCTGAAGATTTATATAGTCTTGTGACATTTTATGTTGGTCCCATAAAAATAAACAACATATTTTGGGCTTCTGTTTTAAGTCTAGAGTTTTTATCAGCCAGGAATCAACTTCCTATCGACATTAGTTAGAATACGGTAAATTAACTTAAATATCCCCTCTCCCTCCACCAAAGTACCATGATTAGAGGGAATGGTGTCTTTCCTGGCTGTGTTTGAAAGTGAAGAACAATTGTCATAAGATTCACAACAGTTGTTGAAATCAGAATAATTCTAAAAATAGGCAATTTATTTGATGATAAATGTTCTAAATCATTACCAACTACAAACCTAGTGACTCATACTGTACCATAACTGAATGACAGCATGAATTTGCTTCTAGCCCCCTGCAGTTTACCAGCCCTGCAGTTCCATTGGTTGAATTGAACTCAGCCATGAATGGTTATGGTCAATGGATTGGACCAGTCACCACGCCTCTCTCATTTCTATTCTGTGTCGGAGAGACACAGGTTCATTTATAAGCAAATACCTCAGAGTACAGTCATTAGGCTAATTAACATTGAGCATAGCTCAACAAGTCTGGCTATGATATGTTCCCTGACTGTTTTCATTTCAATAAGGCTCTCCCCCACACACTTTCTTTGTTTAAACTCCATTTATGAAAGACATTCAGCTAGTAAACAGTCATCACACAAATCAGTTGTCAAACACTTTCTAAAGGGCAAGTACACATCACCCCTGTGAAACATATACAGTGGGGCAACAAAGTATTTAGTCAGCCACCAATTGTGCAAGTTCTCCCACTTAAAAAGATGAGAGGCCTGTAATTTTCATCGTAGGTACACTTCAACTATGACAGACAAAATGAGAAAAAAAATCCAGAAAATCACATTGTAGGATTTTTAATGAATTTATTTGCAAATTATGGTGGAAAATAAGTATTTGGTCACCTACAAACAAGCTAGATTTCTGGCTCTCACAGACCTGTAACTTCTTTAAGAGGCTCCTCTGATCTAAAACCTTCAATGTTCATTACACCTGATACAACATAGCTGATATTTCTTACTGTCTGTTGTGGGAAAGGATGCCTGGACCTTCCCCCTCTCCTGTGTCTCCTGCATACTATTCTAATTGATAACTTTTTTGCTTGTTTCCAAAGAGTTCCCTTAAAAACTGGACAGGGAGGAACGTGCTCAAATGTATTTGTCTTTGTGCTGAATAAAAATATGTTAGCTACAGGAACATCACTGTTTTAGGGGACCCTTTGTTCCATTTAAAGCTGAAATAAACACTTGTACTGTAATTCATGTATAATACAAATTATGGTTTCAGACTGTATTGTGTTTTCCTGTCCATCATCGGTTTCGTCAAATTACTATTTTGTACTACATATTAATTTAATGTCTCTTAAGCAGCCAGATGTCAATGACGAGTCAGGGGATGTTCGTATATTATCATCATACAAGGATGTATGGTCTAACGTGGATCAGGGTGTTGAACCCACTCCTGTCTGGTCGCACATCCTCTGGGACTTCCTGGATCACCAGCATAATAAATTCAGGGGCAAGACTAAGAGCTAAAGGATGTGTCATACCATTGAATGACAAAAGGTGAGTACTGGACTCTATGTGCTCTAGCCAACTCTTCTATTGTTGTTGTCATGCCATGTGTGTCATGCCAATGATAGAGGAGTTGGCTACAGCACACAGTATGGGACCAGACAGGATCATATAGCCTGGTGGTCCCAGCCCTGTGATCTGAGTCACACGCACACCACCTGTCAGGTGGATGATTTATCTTGGAAAATAATAAATGCTCACTAACAAGGATGTAAACAAATTTGTGCACACAATTTGAGAGAAATATGCATTTGTGCTCATGTAAAATTTCTGGGATCTTTTACTTCAGCTCATGAAACATGTGGCCAACACTTTACATGTTGTGTTTTATTTTTGTTCAGTGTATATTTTTGAAAACTACCCCTTTATGATTCATATTTTTGTGCAATTATTAACGTCCCCTGAAATGCATATGTTGGCTTTGAAGCATTAATCCTATATATGTGTAATTAAATGGAAAGAAGACCTTTGTGAAGTTTGTAAAGGTTATTTTTATTATATGTTTTATTGTTCTTTTGTTCTTAAACCTGTGTGTTTGGCTATATGCTTAACTAAATATGCAGTTTGAACGTGTAATCCAACTTCCGGGAAATGTGTTTCCTGTCTAAAGGCGTCGCCATTAAGAGACCACGCAGGATTGCTAAAATAACGTCATTTATTGACAGGTAATTTACCCTCTATAAAGTTTCATTTCATGCTGTCACTAGATGTATGCTAAAGCTGATGTTATGTAAAGAAAGTAACATAATATGTTTTGTAGCACGTAAAATACAACGGCCTAGTAAAAGTACCGACCTTGCTTTGTTTGCGTCTACCGGTACTAGCTAGCTTCTTCCAACTAACGCGGCTAGTTAGAAAGCTAAATTACAGTGCTGGGGACGCTAGCTAAGCTAATTTTAGCTTGCTACTATGAACATGTAAACTAATTTAGCAGTAAATTGGAAGTACCTAATTAAACTACGACTAGCCTACCATGGAGAAAGAAGTAGCTAGCTTCACTAACCTACTTCGAAAAACAGATATTCAAGCTAGCTAGTTAACGTTAGCTACGTAAACGGCTAGCTAGCTACTTGAAATGCCATGTAAGATGTTGGTTAGCTAACTGGTCATGTGACTCCCAGTAGCATAACTCAATCAGGAGGCACATGCTTTGCTACACACACTTGGCTAAGGACAACGTAATATTGGTGTTTAACAGATTATGATGATTATATTAGCTTGATTACTGTGGCCCGTTCGATTTCATTTGTTTGCTGCCGTTAGCTACTTACCATTTTAATGTTTATGCTATTTGTCTACAGACCTACATTTTTAGGGTGATGGCGGACAGTGATGATGAATATGATCGCAGAAGGAGAGACAAGTTCCGTCGTGAGAGGAGCGACAACTATGACCGCTCCCGAGAGAGAGAGGAAAGGCGTAGGGATGACTGGAATGACAGGTGAGGAAGAGGGAATATACTTGTATAAAACTAAAGAGAAATACTGGCACATTGGAAGCAACTTTTGAAATTCGAGAGAACAATTCCAATCCATGTCATACATACATGGTGTTTCACATGTATCTTTTTGTTCTTTCCGTTTACTGGCGCCCATCTGCAAGGGAGTGGGACAGGGGCAGGGAGCGGCGTAGCCGGGGGGAGTATCGGGACTACGAGAGAGGTCGCAGGGAGAGGTTCTCCCCACCCAGGCACGACATGAGTCCCCAACAGAAACGCATGAGGAGAGATTGGTGAGAATCACATTTATCTACACTACCTACATTGCTGTACACAATGTTTGAGTTAATCTTCCCTCTGTTTTGATCAGGGATGACCATGGAGGAGATCCCTACCATGGTGGGTATGACTTGGGCTACGGTGGTGGCGGAGGCCCCAGCTATGCCCCTCCACAGCCTTGGGGCCACCCTGACCTTCATCTCATGCAGCCTCACCATGGCATACCCATCCAGGCAAGGTGAGGAGGGTAGACTGGGCACAACCAACCTGTTCATGCAGACTTTGTCATCTGTGGAAAGCAGATGATAATAAAATGGCACCATGTCCTTGACTGGAGCTGTGACTGTTCCACCCAATAGATTAGCTTTCCCTTAGTTAGTCAAAGTTTCTAAGTAACTGGTTATCTCACACTCTTTTTAACCCTGTCATTTGTCTACTAGGCTAGGAAACATCCATGATATGGATCTGGGCCTGCCACCTCCGGTGATGAAGAGCTTTAAGGAGTTCCTTCTGTCCCTGGATGACTCTGTGGATGAGACCGAGGCAGTCAAACGTTATAATGAGTACAAGATAGACTTCCGACGGCAGCAGATGCAGGACTTCTTCCTTGCGCACAAAGATGAAGAGTGGTACGATTATCATAGCCTTTGCTGCTCTATTATTAGTATTCATGATCAGTTCGTTGTGAATTAGGCTGGCAACACTGACAACCTTTCTATTCACAGAAATTGTCAGTCAAATGGATCTGGCGCTATCGGAGCTGTTCGTTAATAGCTTGGTAAAGACAGTATAGTTTGGAAGACGTTAGGCCTATATTTGACAGGTTGCATTATTACATTTACATTTAAGTCATTTAGAAGACGCTCTTATCCAGAGCGACTTACATCAAGGCATACAAGACTTTTAGTTGGTTATCTAATTTAAAAAGGGTATAGTTGAATGGGTGTATTTAAAACATCTTGAACATACTTAATTCAAGCTATTTTTATATATAACGATTTTGATCTATTATTGAAAGTGTTAAGATAATACTTGGTATTTTGGGCAGGCTTATCATGCATACCATGCCACCTTCAGATAAGAATAGTTGGTTAATGCTTTGGGCGGTTACCATCATGAATAGAGAGGTCAGTAAATAGCCTAGCTCGTAAAACAGTACAGGATAGAGATTTGGCTCTTAAGTGAGTCTGATTTGGATTATCAGTTGACACAGTTTTTAACAGAGTATGTTTGTCGGTTTTGCTTATCACACTTTACACAAGTGTGTCCAGGGATTATGATACAATGTCAATGTTATTTTTTTTTCTTAACTTAACCAAACCTTCTTCCCTCCCACTCCTCCCCCGCCCTTCACAACAAGGTTTTTGAAGATGAGAAAAAAACTGGAACTCCTCGCAGGAATCGTTGTTAGACAGCTAGGGTTTGCACTGCGCACAATGCAGTTGCTTTTAGACGTACAGTACCAGGGATACTAGCTAGACAGACAAATAAACCACTTGCGCGCATGGAAATATTTTCTTTTCTTTAGTATGTGATGCTTTTTTCCCCCATTTTTGTTTTTATATTTGGATCAAATCGAATCCCAAAACCGAAAATGAAATTGTGTGCGCACACAAACACAGTAGGGGGGTGAAGTGGAGCCCATTTTTACAGAAGAGACCCCTCTCAGTATATATGTGTTGTTATACTGGGAGAAAAAAAGGTAAATTTTGTCCACTCCATGGCAAATTTGCTCTTCTGAACTGTAAAATTCTAAACTGTGTTATGTTATTTTATTTGAATATCTGTGTCCCTTTTGCCTTTGAGTTATTTTTGGTGCGTTGACCTAAAGCATCCTGATATGTTTCACAAACGGCTATATTCACACACAAACATAACACCATGAAAACTTTGAAGAATCCACAGTAGGACACCAGAGCATTTCCAGGTGCAGAACAAAAGTGTTTCTTCATATGTCAGTCACTTGAGTGGACCTAGATACACTACATCACCAAAAGTATGTGGACACTTGCTTGTTCAACATCTCATTCCAAAATCACGGGCATTAATATGGAGTTGCTTCACACATTGCTGCTATAACAGCCTCTTCTCGGGAAGGCTTTCCACTAGATGTTGGAACATTGCTGCGGGGGACTAGCTCCCAGTTAGCCACGAGCATTAGTGAGGTTGGGCACTGATGCTGGGAGATTAGGCCTGGCCTGTTGTCTGCGTTCCAATTCATCCCAAATGTGTTTGATGGGGTTGAGGTCAGGGCTCTGCAGGCCAGTCAAGTTCTTCTACACCGATCTCAACAAACCAGCCATTTCTGTATGGACCTGTTTGTGCACGGGGCCATTGTCATGCTGGAACAGGAAAGGGCCTTCCCTAAACTGTTGCCACGAAGTTGGAAGCACAGAATCGTCTAGAATGTCATTGTATGCTGTAGTGTTTATAGGCTCGTAGGCTTGTGTGCAGCTGCTCGGCCATGGAAACCCATTTCATGAAGCTCCCGACAAATAGTTAATGTGCTGACGTTGCTTCCAGAGGCAGTTTGGAACTCTGTCGTGAGTATTGCAACTGAGAACAGTTTTTAGACTCTTCAGCACTCGGCGGTCCTGTTCTGTGAGCTTGTGTGGCCTACTACTTCATGGCCGAGCTGTTGTTGCTCATAGTTGTTTCCACTTCACAATAACAGCACTTATAGTTGACTGGGGCAGAAATGTGACAAATTGGGAAGGTGGCATGCTATGATGGAGCCCCGTTGAAAGTCACTGAGCTTGGGGCATCCCAGGTGGCACAGTGGTTAAGGGTGCTGTACTGCAGCGCCAGCTGTGCCATCAGAGACTCTGGGTTCGCGCCCAGGCTCTGTCGTAACCGGCCGTATCCGGGAGGTCTGTGGGGTGACGCACAATTGGCCTAGCGTCCACAGCGACTCCTGTGGCGGGCCGGGCTCAGTGCGCGCTAACCAATGTGCACGGTGTTTCCTCCGACACATTGGTGCGGCTGGCTTCCGGGTTGGATGCGCGCTGTGTTAAGAAGCAGTGCGGCTTGGTTGGGTTGTGTATCGGAGGACGCATGACTTTCAACCTTCTCTCCTGAGCCCATACGGGAGTTGTAGCGATGAGACGAGATGGGATACTAAAAACAATTGGATACCATGAAATTGGGGGGGGAAAGAAAGTCACTGAGCTCTTCTACTGCCAATGTCATCTCTATGGTGATTGCATGGCTGTGTGCTCAATTTCCTACACCTGTCTGCACGGGTGTGGCTAAAATAGCCGAATCCACTAATTTGAAGTGGTGTCCACATACTTTTGTGTATATATTGTAGTTGCATTTAATTGATGCTGTGTTCCCCAAAATAAGACATTGCAGGATACAGGAACGTTCAGAAAAAAGCTGTCCTCCAGTATTTTAACTTGTTTTTAAAAATTTAATTTAGTGTTTGGGTATAGAATGGCAGTATATTAGTCCCAGTTCATTGCTGTAGGCCAGTTTATTTGGCCTGGCCATACATACAAGGACATTCTCTAACATTCTGCTCTCCTCCCCTCCATCCCTGCCCTGTCTCTCTCCCGTGCTCTTTTGGGGACATTGTTGTGAACTCAGGTTCAGATCCAAATACCACCCGGATGAGGCGGGCCGGCGGAAGGCTGAGGCCCACAGTGGCTTGCAGAACCGGCTGAATGTCTACATATTCCTGATGGAGAACAGCTGGTTCGACACCGTCTCCCTGGACATGGAGAAGGCCCAGGCCATCATGAAGGTCTTGGATGCAGGTAGAGTAGTGGGTGTGGGTGGCAGTGGGAGACCTCTCTAATGGCTGCATTCAGCTCTCTTGCAGAGTACTTGGATGTCAACCTTAGTTTCGAGCAGTGTCAGGATGGGTGTTATTTGTTGGTAGGTTTAGTTACCTCAACAGGTTATATATCCTAACCCAGTGGTCACCAAACCTTTTCTGATTCAATATCACTGAGTCAAAATGCAAGCCAAGTTCTACCATTCACAATTTTGTAACCTGGCTTAAAAAATGTATGCCTAT
The DNA here is from genome assembly GCF_021184085.1 of Oncorhynchus gorbuscha. NCBI lineage: Eukaryota > Metazoa > Chordata > Actinopteri > Salmoniformes > Salmonidae > Oncorhynchus > Oncorhynchus gorbuscha. The sequence goes on from NC_060174.1 coordinate 75,243,186, forward strand.
GCAACATGAACCTATTTAAAAACAGTTCTGTAGCAATGAGGGTGGTTCAATGTTTTTTTCAGACCATTTTGAAATGATATTTAAAAATGTAAAAATCACACTGGTAATATATAATTTGTTGTATTACTTGAGGCAACAGCTGAGTGAGCATAATTTGCTTTTTAAAATGTAATGAACTGATGGCCTGCGTCTAAGGCTTCCTCTCACCGTCCCTCCCCTGAGACTGACCAAAAGGACACACATTATTCCAGCTAATGGCAACTCGAGTCACACTGCATTATTTCCGCCCCATGCACCAATTCATGTTGTTACTCCTATGACCAGAGAAAGTTTAATATTTCTTAATATTGAAGACAAGCTGATAAAAATAACGCAAGCTTATCTATACAATTTGCTACTTATGCATTGAAACTGCAGTGTTGGTTGTAGCATAAGTGGAATTAGGGAGAAGCACATTTAATGACTTAAAGTGTTGAACAAAGTGTTTGATGGTGAAGTGTTGAATAACTTAAATGTGAACTTCCTTGTAAAAAAAGCAGGTCTTTGCTCTATTCATTGACACTCTCTTTAGTCGTGGTTTAAATCTCACAGTATCAACTTTGCTGTGCATTTGAGGCTTCTTTTTACAGCCTTTACATAAGGAATCTCAGATCAGTGTCTGCAGTTATCTTGATTTTCTCCCTGGGGCTGCCGGGTAGGCACAGTTTTACCTTCAGACACATGAAATGGTTCAAACTGGGAACACTTCACTAGGGCAGCTAGTGCACCTACTGCCAACAGCATGAAATGAACAAGACAAATATAGATATGCAAGTCTTTATCACGATCGACCGGTTGGTGACCAGTGTGCTTACCCCTGTCCTCCCTCTGTCATGCAGCGGTGATAAAGATGGAGGGAGGGACAGATCATGACCTGCGTATATTGGAGCTGCCGTCTGAGGAGGAAGAGGAGAGGGAGAGAGCTGACAGGGCGGCAGCTGTTGGTCTTGGAACTGAACCCCCCAAAAAAGAGGAGCCCAAGGATAAGAATCAGGACAATGACCGCAAACCCCCAGCTGACAAAGAGAATGTATGCTGTCTTGTCGTAACCACCTTTTCTTTGCCCTGCTCTATTCTTCCCCCTCGAGACAGGGAGTCATCAAATTCTATTGTCACATACTCCTATTTAGCAGATGTTATTGTGGATGTAGTGAAATGCTTGTCAACTAGTCATTGATGTAGCAAATTCTGCCACAGGGGGAGAGTGATGCCTGCAGCACGGAGAAGGGGGCAAACGGTGGTGGTGAAGCAGCAGCGGAAGGGAGTGGGGGAGACGAGAAAGGAGAAAAAGAGGTGAAAAGCAAAGAAGTTGTGCCTGAGCCTAAGAAGGTTAGTGTTTAGCGTCCATGTGTCTTAGTCTGTCTTTCTGACTTTTAGAATGTGCTGCTCTTAATGGGCCAAATCCTAACTTGCATCGATGACGGTGGGAAATTTGCACTAAAACAGTACTCAAGTTAGGATTTGGGCTAATTGATTTGAATCAGTGATGGATCTATTAACCTTTATCACCACCTATTTTCCTTCCCATGTGTGTGTTAGCTGAGCAAGAAGAGGAAGCGGAAGCACAGTGGAGACAGTGAAGATGAGGCCAGTGCCTCTGAGAGTGACTCCGATTCGGACTCCAACTCCCATCATTCCTCTGATAAAAATGCAGAGAAGGAGGATGAGGGTGAGGAAAAGGAGGAAGGGGAGGACAAGGACGATGAGGAAAAGGAGGAGGGGGAGGACAAGGATGAAGAGGAAGAAGAGGGTGAAGGTGAGCAATGAAGGCACTGCATTGGGGTCACTGTTTTCACAAATTCTAGTATTCAAATATACACTGCTCAAAAAAATAAAGGGAACACTTAAACAACACAATGTAACTCCAAGTCAATCACACTTCTGTGAAATCAAACTGTCCACTTAGGAAGCAACACTGATTGACAATAAATTTCACATGCTGTTGTGCAAATGGAATAGACAACAGGTGGAAATTATAGGCAATTAGCAAGACACCCCCAATAAAGGAGTGGTTCTGCAGGTGATAACCACAGACCACTTCTCATTTCCTATGCTTCCTGGCTGATGTTTTGGTCACTTTTGAATGCTGGCGGTGCTTTCACTCTAGTGGTAGCATGAGACAAAGTCTACAACCCACACAAGTGGCTCAGGTAGTGCAGCTCATCCAGGATGGCACATCAATGCGAGCTGTGGCAAGAAGGTTTGCTGTGTCTGTCAGCGTCGTGTCCAGAGCATGGAGGCGCTACCAGGAGACAGGCCAGAACATCCGGAGACGTGGAGGAAGCCGTAGGAGGGCAACAACCCAGCAGCAGGACCTCTGCCTTTGTGCAAGGAGGAGCAGGAGGAGCACTGCCGGAGCCCTGCAAAATGACCTCCAGCAGACCACAAATGTGCATGTCTGCTCAAACGGTCAGAAACAGTCTCCATGAGGGTGGTATGAGGGCCGGACGTCCACAGGTGGGGGTTGTGCTTACAGCCCAAAACCGTGCAGGACGTTTGGCATTTGCAAGAGAACACCAAGATTGGCAAATTCGCCACTGGTGGCCTGTGTTCTTCACAGATGAAAGCAGGTTCACACTGAGCACATGTGACAGACGTGACAGTCTGGAGACGCCGTGGAGAACGTTCTGCTGCCTGCAACATCCTCCAGCATGACCGGTTTGACAATGGGTCAGTCATGGTGTGGGGTGGCATTTCTTTGTGGGGGCCACACAGCCCTCCATGTGCTCGCCAGAGGTAGCCTGACTGCCATTAGGTACCGAGATGAGATCCTCAGACCCCTTATGAGACCATATGCTGGTGCGGTTGGCCCTGGGTTCCTCCTAATGCAAGACAATGCTAGACCTCATGAGGCTGGAGTGTCAGCAGTTCCTGCAAGAGGAATGCATTGATGCTATGGACTGGCCCGCCCGTTCCCCAGACCTGAATCCAATTGGGCACATCTGGGACATCATGTCTCACTCCATCCACCAACAGACTGTCCAGGAGTTGGCGGATGCTTTAGTCCAGGTCTGGGAGGAGATCCCTCAGGAGACCATCCGCCACCTCATCAGGAGCATGCCCAGGTGTTGTAGGGAGGCCACACACACTACTGAGGCTCATTTTGACTTGTTTTAAGGACATTACATCAAAGTTGGATCAGCCTGTAGTGTGGTTTTCCACTTTAATTTTGAGTATGACTCCAAATCCAGACCTCCATGGGTTGATAAATTTGATTTCCATTGATAATATTTGTGTGATTTTGTTGTCGGCACATTCAACTATGTAAAGAAAAAAGTATTTAATAAGAATATTTTATTCATTCAGATCTAGGATGTGTTATTTTAGTGTTCCCTTTTATTTTTTGAGCAGTGTATTTTTGGTAAGGTAATGACTTCTCTGCTCCACTCATTGTGTAGCTGACGGTAAGAAAAGCAAAGAGGAGAAACCAAAGGAAAGGGCGAGAGAGAGGGAGAAACCAGAGGAGAAGAAACCCAAGGAGGACCAGCCCCTGAGACCCAGGCCTCTCCACAGGACCTGCTCTTTATTCATGAGGAGCATCGCCCCCACAATCTCCAAGGCTGAGATCATAGCTGTGAGTTTAAGCAATTTGACTGTACAAACATACTGAACACTTGTATGGACTGTCAGAATGACACTACTCTAAAGTTACATTGATACAATGGACTCTCAGATACAGCTTTTACACACACACACACACACACACACACACACACACACACACACACACACACACACACACACACACACACACACACACACACACACACACACACACACACACACACAATGACTGGAGGCATCCAGGAGGAAGAACTAACCTGTTGTTTTTGCCTCCCTCAGCTATGTCGGAGATATCCTGGGTTTATGCGAGTGTGCTTGTCTGATCCCCAACCGGAGCGCAGGTTAGTTCCACTTCCACGTGACCACATCCACAGCTGGACCCTGTCTGCTGCTAATGGACTGTAGTGGACGGTTGAAAATGTAAAGTCTGTCATTCACCTCAGGTTCTTCCGACGCTGCTGGGTGACGTTTGACCGTAGCGTCAACATCAAGGAGACCTGCTGGAACCTCCAGAACATCAGAGTGAGTTTAACAACCTTTCAAGACTACAACATTAGGCAGTACTGGAACCTGATGATGAGCAAGATATGGCACTTGAGTCACACAGCTGGTTAGTGAGTGTTCTGACCCTGTATGTGTCCTCTTGACTGTGTGTAGCTGCGTGACTGTGAGCTGGCCCCGGGGGTGAACAGAGACTTAGCCCGGAGGGTCCGCAACATCAATGGCATCACTCAGCACAAACAGGTGCTGCGCAATGACATCAAACTGTCAGCCAAACTCATCCACTCTCTGGACGACAGAGGCAGGCTGTGGAGCCAAAAGGCCCGGGGAGATAATGTGTCTGCTGTGGAGGTACAAGACACTGAAAGCTATTTGGCGTCTTTGCAGTATGTATCATGAATTTATCAGTTACCTGGATGTTTAATCCCGTATTGTGTGGTTGTATCAGATGGCGGCTCAGAACCCCATCCTGAAGAACATCACTGACTACTTGATAGAGGAGGTGAGCGCTGAGGAGGAGGAGCTACTGGGCAGTGTGGGCGGAGCTGATGCAGAGGAGGGCAGCAAGGAGGGGAACCCAGCCGAGATCACTGTGGAGAGGGATGACACGCTGGTCAAGGTCCATCCATCTGCCTTGGCACACAGCAGCTTTACATTATTTTTATGCAGTGAAATGTTTTGTCTGACGCTAAAGTGGTCAAATGAAAAGGAAAAAGTACATTATCTTGACTTGATTTCCTTCATCTCTTCCCAGGTGTTGGACCGTCTTCTCTTGTACCTGCGTATTGTCCATTCCATTGACTACTACAACAACTGCGAGTACCCCAGCGAGGATGAGATGCCCAACCGCTGTGGCATGATCCATGTGCGTGGGCCCATCCCGCCCAACCGCATCACACATGGGGAAGGTGAGCAGGACACTACTGTAATATTCAACACTGACTAGGCACACATTTGAGATGGCTGCATCATACATTGACACACTATTGACTGACTGTCTCCCCCTCCCCCTGTTATGCACTCAGTGTTGGAGTGGCAGAAGACATTTGAGGAGAGGCTGAGCCCCCTGTTCAGTGTGAAGGAGAAGCTATCAGAGGAGGAGGCAGGCAAGATGGGCCGGAAGGACCCGGAGCATGAGGTGGAGAAGTTTGTGTCGGCAAACACCCAGGAGCTGGGCAAGGACAAGTGGCTCTGCCCCCTCAGTGGCAAGAAGTTCAAGGTGTGTGTCTGTTAGGATGGAATTAAATTGTCAAACATAAATATTGTATATCCAAAGTGCATTAAGCATGTACTAGTCTGTGTTTCCCTTGCCACGGTGTGGTGCAGATTAAAATGTGAATTAATTTGTTCCCTCTGCCTGGCCAGGGCCCAGAGTTTGTGCGCAAGCACATCCTGAACAAACACGGGGACAAAATTGACGAGGTGAAAAAGGAGGTGGTTTTTTTCAACAATTTCCTCATGGATGCTAAGCGACCTTCCCTCCCGGAGATGAAGCCACCACCTCCGCCTGGCCCAGGACAGGGTGAGGGACACGTTGCACATAGAAATAGAATTAATAGCGCTGACACGATTCCCTGTTGTCGCTGACAATCATATTTGTTCTACACCATACATTTTGTATTCAAACGTTCTGAAATGTTACATCCTCCTGAAAAGGCCCTCCGGGGGAGCAAATGTTTCTAGAAGAGTTTAGGTGTAGCTGTATCATTGAATCTAGGTGTGTATTTTTCCACTGACCCTGTTTCTCTCCATCTCTCTGTAGGAGTTCTTTCCCCAGGCATGCCCTTCCCTCCCCAGGGCCTCATGGGCTTCGGTCCCGGCCAGCCTCGTCCTCCTGTCATGGGTTACGGAGGTGAGCCTCTGCCTCATCTCCTATCATATTGTCAATCACATTGATTTATTAAGCCCTTTTTACATCACCACTTATCTTGAGAATTTAACAAATTTAAGTTTACCAACTATGTAATTAATTTGGTTGCAGCTCTCATGTGTTCTGTTCTGACATGACACACATACTGTACCTTACTCTTCCCAAGGTGGACCTCCTTACCCACCAAACCAGTATGGGGGCGGTCGGGGTAACTATGACAACTTCCGTGGACAGGGTGGTGGCTACCCTGGTAAACCCCGCAACAACAGGTGAGACCATGGTCAGTTAGGGATGAATACCGCACCATTATCTTCGGCCAGCAGCATACCACCCTGCATCCCACTGTTGGCTTACATCTGAAGCTAAGCGGGGTTGGTTATGGTCGGTCCCAGGATGGGAGACCAGATGCTGCTTGAAGTGGTGTTGGAGGGCCAGTAGAAGGCACTTCTTCCTCTGGTCTAAAAAAACATCTGAATTCCCAATGGTGGTGATTGGGGACATTGTCCTGTGTAGGATGAGACGTTAAACGGGTGTCCTGACTCTGGTCACTAATATCCCATGGCACTTATCGTAAGAGTAGGGGTGTTAACTCTGGTGTCCTGGCTAAATTCCCAATCTGACCATCATGGCCACCTAATCATTGCCCGCTTCCAATTGGCTCATTCCTCTCCCCTGTAACTATTCCCCAGGTTGTTGCTGGAAATGAGAATGTGTTGCCTGGTAAAATTAGTGTTAAATAAAAAAACATTTAAAAAAAGCTTTCCTTCTCTGCTAATGATAGACTTATGTTTAGAAACCTCTGTTAATTTTTCTCTCAATCTTTCCTATTTCTATGCTGTCCCTCTTTGCACTCACTGCATCCTGGCTGTTTCCTTCAGAATGTCTCGGGGAGATCCACGCAACATCATTGAATACCGTGACCTGGATGCACCTGATGACATGGACTTCTTCTAGACTATCCATTTATTTTAATCTCTTTTGTTTCTAATCATTGTAATTTCCCCTTCTCATCCCCTTATGTTAAGTGATGAATTAGCCTCCCATTTTTTTTGTTCAGTGTCTGCAGCGCAAAGTCTCAGTACGATTGTAACCAACTTGAATTTAAAAAATGTATAACCTCAATAAAAACATTTGATGACAATGGCATTTAAAAATATATATATCAGCAAAAAAAGAAACGTCCTCTCACTGTCAACTTAGTTTATTTTCAGCAAACTTAACATGTGTAAATATTTGTCTGAACATAAGATTCAACATCTGAGACAAACTGAACAAGTTCCACAGACATGTGACTAACAGAAATGGAATACTATGTCCCTGAACAAAGGGGGGGTTAAAGTAAGTCAGTATCGGGTGTGGCCACCAGCTGCATTAAATACTGCAGTGTATCTCATGGACTGCACCAGATTTGCTAGTTCTTGCTGTGAGATGTTACCCCACACTTCCACCAAGTACCCATACATTTCTGGGGGGAATGGCCCTGGCCCTAGCCCTCACCCTCCGATCCAACAGGTCCCAGACGTGCTCAATTGGATTGAGATCCGGGCTCTTCGCTGGCCATGGCAGAACACTGACATTCCTGTCTTGCAGGAAATCACGCACAGAACAAGCAGTATGGCTGGTGGCATTGTCATGCTGGAGGGTCATGTCAGGATGAGCCTGCAGGAAGGGTACCACATGAGGGAGGAGGATGTCTTCCCTGTAATGCAGGCAATATCAACACTGCAATGACAACAAGCTCAGTCCGATGATGCTGTGACACACTGCCCCAGACCATGAAGAATCCTCCACCTCCAAATCGCTCAGAGTACAGGTCTTGGTGTAATGCTCATTCCTTCGACCATGTACGCGGAATCTGACCATCACCCCTGGTGAGACAACCGTGACGAGCACTTTTTGCTAGTCTGGTCCAGCGACGGTGGGTTTGTGGTCCATAGGTTGTCGGTGATGTCTGAGGACCTGCCTTACAACAGGCCTACATGCCCTTAGTCCAGCTTCTCTCAGCCTAATGCAGACAGTCTGAGCACTGATGGAGGGATTGTGCGTTCCTGGTGTAACTCGGGCGGTTGTTGCCATCCTGTACCTGTCCCGCAGGTGTGCTGATCGGATGTACAGATCCTGTGCAGGTGTTACATGTGGTCTGCCACTGCGAGGACGATCGGCTGTCTGTCCCGTCTCACAGTACGGACATTGCAATTTATTGCCCCCGGCCACATCTGCAGTCCTCATTCCTCCTTGCAGCATTCCTAAGGCACATTCACGCAGATGAGCAGGGGCCCTGGGCATCTTTCTTCTGGTGTTTTTCAGTCAGTAGAAAGGCCTCTTTAGTGTCCTAAGTTTTCATAACTGTGACCTTAATTGCCTACTGTCTAAGCTGTTAGTGTCTTAACGACTGTTCCACAGGTGCCTGTTCATTAACTGTTTATGGTTCATTGAACAAGCATGGGAAACAGTGTTTAAACCCTTTACAATGAAGATCTCTGAAGTTATTTGGATTTTTACAAATTATCTTTGAAAGACAGGGTCCTGAAAAGGGACAATTATTTTTTTGCTGAGTTGTGTATATATATATATATATACTAAAATAAATAAAGAGAACACTTAAACAACACAACTCCAAGTTAATCACACTTTTGTGAAATTAAATTGTCCACTTAGGAAGCAACACTGATTGACAATACATTCCGCATGCTGTTGTGCAAATGGAATAGACAACAGGTGGAAATTATAGGCAATTAGCAAGACACCCCCAATAAAGGAGTGGTTCTGCAGGTGATAACCACAGACCACTTCTCAGTTCCTATGCTTCCTGGCTGATGTTTTGGTCACTTTTGAATGCTGGCGACTTTCACTCTAGTGGTAGCATGAGTCTGCTCAACCCACACAAGTGGCTCAGGTAGTGCAGCTCATCCAGGATGGTATATTAATGCGAGCTGTGGCGAGAAGGTTTGCTGTGTCTGTCAGCGTAGTGTCAGGAGCATGGAGGCGCTACCAGGAGACAGGCCAGTACATCAGGAGACGTGGAGGAGGCCGTAGGAGGGCAACAACCCAGCAGCAGGACTGCTATCTCCGCCTTTGTGCAAGGAGGAGCACTGCCAGAGCCCTGCAAAATGACCTCCAGCAGACCACAAATGTGCATGTGTCTGCTCAAACGGTCAGAAACAGACTCCATGAGGGCCCGATGTCCACAGGTGGGGGTTGGCATTTGCCAGAGAACACCAAGATTGGCAGAGAATTTGCCAGAGAACACCAAGATTGGTTTGGCGGTGGGTCAGTCATGGTGTGGGGTGGCATTTCTTTGGGGGGCCGCACAGCCCTCCATGTGCTCGCCAGAGGTAACCTGACTGCCATTAGGTACCGAGATGAGATCCTCAGACCCCTTGTGAGATCATATGCTGGTGCGGTTGGCCCTGGGTTCCTCCTAATGCAAGACAATGCTAGACCTCATGTGGCTGGAGTGTGTCAGCAGTTCCTGCAAGAGGAATGCATTGATGCTATGGACTGGCCCGCCCATTCCCCAGACCTGAATCAACCTCCATGGGTTGATAAATTTGATTTTCATTGATCATTTTTGTGTGATTTTGTTGTCAGCACATTCAACTATGTAAAGAAAAAAATATTTAATAAGAATATTTAATTCATTCAGATCTAGGCTGTGTTATTTTAGTGTTCCCTTTATTTTTTTGAGCAGTGTATTAATGTGTGTGTATATATACATACACACAATCAAAAGTTTGGACACACCTACTCATTGAAGCGTTTATCTTAATTTGTACTATTTTTCTACATTGTAGAATAATAGTGAAGACATCAAAACTATGAAATAACACAAGGAATCATGTAGTAACCCCCCAAAAATGAGTGAAGTTGCAAAAACCATCCAGCGCTATGATGAAACTGGCTCTCATGAGGACCACAACAGGAAAGGAAGAGCCAGAGTTACCTCTACTGCAGAGGATAAATTCATTAGAGATACGAGCCTCGGAAATCTGCCATTAACGGCACCTCAGATTGGAGCCCAAATAAATGCTTCATTGAGGAGACTGTGAATCAGGCCTTGATGGTCAAATTGCTGTAAAGAAACCACTACTAAAGGACACCAATAAGAAGAGACTTGCTTGGGCCAAGAAACGTGAGCAATGGACATTAGACAGGTGGAAATCTGTCCTTTGGTCTGACGAGTCCAAATTTGAGATTTTTGGTTCCAAATGCCATGTTTTTGTGAGATGCACAGTAGGATGATCTCACCAGGGAAGAAACCCAGCACCTGGCGATGTCTATGGTTTCCAGACTTCAAGCAGTCATTGACTGCAAAGGATTTGAAAACAAGTATTACAATTCACAATTTAACTTGTGATTTTTTTGTTTTTGCAATTACTCCTGAGCTCCTAAAAGGGGGGGGGGCTATGTATAAAAATGGTTGTAATTACTACATGGTTCATACCATAATTTTGACAAAACCCTTAAATCAAAGATGAAAGTCTATACTTAAAGCAAATCTTGATTGTTTCCTTTCCAATCCATTGTGTCGGCGTATAGAGCTAACATTATGCAAATTGTGTCATTGTCCAAATACTTATGGACCTGACTATATATATAATAGGATTTTGTAATATCCTGTTGTGTACCCTTGGTAATGTTATAGTATGACTTATTAATATACCGTATATAACTACTAGAGACACAGCGCTGCACTTGAACTTGGTTTATGCCATGACTGCCATGCAGTACCCTACCTCACGCATGTGGAAACTACATCACAGACTTCTACTGTTTTCTGCTTGAACATAATGTTTTATTGCAACATTGCAATCGAAAATGTGTTATTATGGTCCAATAAAATGTCCCTCCCACCCTGAAAAATTATTACGGGTGAGATTTTTAGGGGTGGGTGGAGAAGAAAATAGCAATGGAGAAGGAATATCCATTTTTGTTCATAAACGTTTCAATTATTTGTGAGAGGACCTCACACTTATATCTGATAACAGTGATGCTGAATCTCTTCTCATAGAAATTCCCTCCTGTTTTTTTAGGGTGGTAAAAAAGTGGTAGTTGGATGCATCTGTCGACCACCCAATTCTGACATTGGTCACTTTTTCTTTATATCCTTGCATCAACCTTGGATTTGATTAATAATGAAGGTAAAATGTGTTTTCTATTGGGTGATTACAACATAAATGTATTTAAAAGTGAGAACCACTCACTGACATCTGACTTTTTAAATACTTTATACTTTATATCTGTATCCCGTCACCTATAAACATTTAACATTACATTTAAGTCATTTAGCAGACGCTCTTATCCAGAGCGACTTACAATTGGTGCATTCACTTTATGACATCCAGTGGAACAGTCACTTTACAATAGTGCATCTAAATCTTAAAGGGGGGGGGGATACTTATCCTATCCTAGGTATTCCTTAAAGAGGTGGGGTTTCAGGTGTCTCCGGAAGGTGGTGATTGACTCCGCTGTCCTGGCGTCGTGAGGGAGTTTGTTCCACCATTGGGGGGCCAGAGCAGCGAACAGTTTTGACTGGGCTGAGCGGGAGCTGTACTTCCTCAGTGGTAGGGAGGCGAGCAGGCCAGAGGTGGATGAACGCAGTGCCCTTGTTTGGGTGTAGGGCCTGATCAGAGCCTGGAGGTACTATAAACCCACAAGAGTGATCAATTCATCTGCCACCCTTATTGATATTTTTACAAATTATTTTAATAATGTGGCTAACTTTATACTGACATTTCGGACCTAAACTAGATGTTAATGGATGATATTTCATGGGACAATGTGTATAATCAGGCTGATGTAGAGTCTGCTTACCAGACTTCTCACATCTTTCAACTCTGTATTTCATCACTGCTCTCCCTAAGTTAAATCACGTAAGAAAGCAGCAGTTGGGTTCTGTTAACCTTGGTTTGCAACCGGTCGCAAAAACATCCTCAGTTAAAAACAAAGTTGTATAAAAAGTTTCTCACAACTGTCCTCTCTGATTTCTGCAAATTACAGAATGTATAAGAACAAATTGAATCACCTACTTAACATATCCCCAAAAATATAGATTTACTAACAAATTCCAAGAATCCTAAATAATATAACATCAACTTGGAAAATCATCAATCAACTGCTTCAGTTTGATCCTTCTGATGTAATAATGGAGGTGATGGAGGTAATTGGTAACTTCAAGATATCAGCAGCAGGTCAAGGTGAGATTGGTGCCTCTGATGAAATCAGTGTCTTCATTGATTACTGAGCTTCTAACGTACAGTACCAGTCAAAAGTTTGGACACAGTTACTCATTCAAGGGTTGTTCTTTATTTTTTACTATTTTCTACATTGTAGAATAATAGCGAAGACATCAAAACTATGAAATAACACATATGGAATCATGTAGTAACCAAAAAAGTTTTAAAAAACAAAATATTTTATCTGAGGTTCTTCAAAGTTGCCTCCCTTTGCCTTGATGACAACTTTGCACACTCTTGGAATTTTCTCAACCAGCTTCATGACGAATGCTTTTCCAACAGTCTTGAAGAAGTTGCCACACATGCTGAACACTTGTTAGCGGCTTTTCCTTCACTCTGTGGTCCAACTCATCCCAAACATCTCAATTGGGTTGAGGTCGGGTGATTGTGGAGGCCAGGTGATCTGATGCAGCACTCCATCACTCTTCTTCTTGGTCAAATAGCCCTTACACAGCCTGAAGGTATGTTTTGGGTCAGTGTCCTGTTGGAAAACAAATGATAGTCCCACTAAGCACAAACCAGATGGGATGGCGTATCGCTGCAGAATGCTGTTGTAGCCATCCTGGTTAAGTGTGGCTTAAATTCTAAATAAATCACATACAGTGTCACCAGCAAAGCACCATCACACCTCCTCCTCCACAATTCATGGTGGGAACCACACATGCAGAGATCATCCGGACATCAATCCCTACTGCTTAAACACACGGATCACTCTCAAACAACATTCTGCTTTTCCCCCTATCGAAAGGTTTAAGACAAAACAAACATGATCACTTTCTCCATATTGGAAGACATTGTTTTCATCTTAGTATCCCTTCAAAATATCCTCTATATTTATTTGACATTTCTGTTGGATATTCACTTTCTCCTTCAATATTTATTAAATGTTTATTATTTTAAGATGCATATGTAATGCTTTGGAGGCATCAACATGTAAAAACTGGGTTGCACTGTCTATCAGTCCCCTGTAGATGGCATGCTCTGTCCATAATAAGTCTCTACCTAGCATACAGAAAATCATTGGTTCTATTTTCTATTTAACAGGGAATGGGCTTATTTCAAAATGTATTACCAGGGTGGAGGAAATCTCATAAGCGTGTATAGTTTTATTGGTTAGGGGTAAGTCAAGTCCCGTACAATGCTTTAACTTCAACTTTATTATATGATCCATAAAGGGACCACTCTTAACATAATAATTTTTACACCACTACGTGAGGGTGTGCAAGTTGTATATTATTATTATTATTTATATTGCTACTTCATCAGATCTCTAGTAACCCATTATACAAATATTATGTTACTTTATCTCTAGTAACCCATTATACAAATATTATGTTACTTTATCTCTAGTAACCCATTATACAAATATTATGTTACTTTATCTCTAGTAACCCATTATACAAATATTATGTTACTTTATCTCTAGTAACCCATTATACAAATATTATGTTACTTTATCTCTAGTAACCCATTATACATTTGTACTACATCACAAATTCCTCCTCTACAGTAGTGTTCTATTTAACAGCACATTCAGAATCATAAAACCCGGGACGAGATGTTAAAAACTGTCATTGTGCCAATAGATGGAATGCACTCACATGAGATTTGCCGTGATGTTGACAGAGTGGCATGGGAGGTTTATTTCTTAGACTGGGTTAAGATGTCAATTTTGGGACACATCCTCAGTAATGTGCCTTCAAATCAGTGGGTGTTTCGGCCTTTAATCACTAAACACCCTCATCAAAGGTGGCCAGCTAAAGGGTGATCAAGCCTTAGCTTGTGTCCCATGCCCAATTAAGATGTCCCACGGGACTATGCAAGGCAGGGGCGTCCTCTTCCCTGAGCCAGCCCTACAGCTGACCGCATACCTCATATGCCCTCCTCAAGTTGGAGGGATCTGAATTGGGTTCTCAGGTGGGGGGTCATGAAGTTATAGCCCAGCAAGGGTCCTTCCGTTTGATCCAGATCCACTGGCTGCCTCTTTCAGCTGCTTGAGAAACTGCTCTGACGGTCTGCCGCAGAGCCTGTCCATGGATTCCAAGTTCTTTCAGCAACCTGATGGTGGAAGAAGCCACGAATCCTCTGCATCCCACTTCAACTGGCCAGACTTTTGTATTCCAGTCATGCTGAGTTGCGTCTGCTGCCAACTCTGTGTAACGCAGTTTCTTACGCTCGTAGGCCTCTTCAACAGAGTTTTCCCACGGGACTGTGAGCTCTATGATGTACACAGCCTTTCGTGAAGGGGACCAGAGTACCATGTCTGGCCTAAGGTTAGTAGAAGCAATCTCAGGTGGAAAAATGAGTTGCTGGCCAATATCGACAAGCATCTTCCAGTCCCGGGCCATGGTTAGGTGTCCAGAAATATATTCAGTGTATTCTCCTTTCATATCTCCATACAGAATCCCTTTATAACGTTATAGGTATTCTCCTGTCTGTGCTCACAACCTGTAGATCGATGGGCAGTGGTGGACAGAACCCCATGATAATGTTATAGATCTGAAAACTCAGCTCACACAGAACCAGTAATCCTCTTTCCCACTGGAGCTAGTCCCCTGCCAGCTCTCATTCACTCTGTTCAGTCAGCTTTTTATCCACATTTCAATCAGCTTAACATCCAAATTTCAATCAATCAGCTTATTATCCAAATTTTAATCAGCTTAACACGTATTTTCCTCACTAACACAACCATACACAACTTTCACATCCACATTCACTTAGTACAATTCCCAAACACACTCTGTAATCTCCCTTATTACCCCATGAGCATCTTCAACGATTCTCTGCCGTTATCTCCAATGCATCATATCTTCACTGTACATATAAAATAGCACAGAGTGCACCTTATGCTATTCTCTACCAGTGGCTGCAGACCACGTGCACATTTCTCTTATAAATGCCTACAGACAGCTGTCAGTAGAGCGTGCTACTGTTACTTGCCCTCGCTCTAGTCTTCTCTCTAAGACTAGGTCTAGCCTTCTTCCACATCATATGCATCTTCTGCAGTTCCTCTATAGTCTCTACAGTATCCATGATCCCTGAGCATCTATAGTCCCTGAGTATCCATAGTCCCTATAGCTATAGCATCTATGTTCCCTACAGTATCTATAGTGCCTCAGCATCTACAGTCCCTCAGCATCCATTGTGTCAATAGTTGATATAGTAATAGATTGCTATGGTCTCTATAGGTTCTGTCTTGCCACTTCCCATACATGTAAATAACACTTGGTATTCAAAAACACCTTGTGTTATCTTGTAGGTTAGTGGTACCATCCTTCTACATCTCTGTTTATTTATATTTTAAATATAATTTTTATACAAATTCCTTTAAATTGACTTACTGAAATCAGTTGCCATCCCTCAATTGTTTGCGGATGATGTGTCTCCTCCTACGCAGCTCACAGTAAGAGTCCGATCTGGGCGGGTTCTTGTCCTCTTTCGGTCAGATGGGAATTTCCCTCACGCTTCATAAAATGGGCCACCGGTTTTCCTCGCAGACCCCCACTGGGAAAACTATGCAGGCAGAATCAATTATGTAGTTCGTGACGCCAAATTGTCGTGGAAATTCACTACCATGTTGTGGAAATTACCACCAGAGACTCTCAAAGTCAATCAATGAATCATCCTTTATCATCAGCATGCTGGAGATGTTCCAACCAACTCAATGCCCTATAGTACACCTGTCAATCAGGAGCTCTGCAGGGGCAGTCCCAGCAGTTGTCTTAAATAGGGATATACACAGACAAGTTATATTTCCATGATTTAGCATAATTAATTCATCATTACCATTTTGTTTCATTCACGTGACTGACCAATACTGGCTCATAACATGTGACAGACCAATACCTCACGAGGCTTCTTCTCTCTAAGCTGAGATCTTGAAACAGATATCTTTCATTCTCAAAACAAAGGTCTGGACATACTGTCAAAATGCAGCTACTGACAGTGAGGATTTGTTCAGTCAGTCACACTTGCATGAACACAGAAAACAGTCATTAGAAAAGCACAAACATTAAAACAATTCCAGTACAATTTAAAATACATTTTCAAGACTGGCCACCTGTAATTACCTGGCACCATCTGCACCTCTGTTTAAGAAGTGCAATAT
Source organism: Oncorhynchus gorbuscha (assembly GCF_021184085.1). NCBI lineage: Eukaryota > Metazoa > Chordata > Actinopteri > Salmoniformes > Salmonidae > Oncorhynchus > Oncorhynchus gorbuscha. The sequence goes on from NC_060174.1 coordinate 75,259,504, forward strand.
GTTGTCTATTTATGACATTAATGTACGCCAATTATGCACTTCTATCTACAAATATTTATACAGCCCAGACAGTTTACTTAAACCCTTCAATTGACTCTTCCAGGTTAATTCTGAAATCCACCGAAATAACACATGACCTCAGATTGCCAGGTCGCTGTCAGACATGGAAGTACCATACCCTGGAATTCTTATCTTCACATTGCCAGGTCGCTGTCAGACATGGAGGTACCATACCCTGGAATTCTTATCTTCACATTGCCAGGTCGCTGTCAGACATGGAGGTACCATACCCTGGAATTCTTATCTTCACATTGCCAGGTCACTGTCAGACATGGAGGTACCATACCCTGGAATTCTTATCTTCACATTGCCAGGTCACTGTCAGACATGGAGGTACCATACCCTGGAATTCTTATCTTCACATTGCCAGGTCACTGTCAGACATGGAGGTACCATACCCTGGAATTCTTATCTTCACATTGCCAGGTCACTGTCAGACATGGAGGTACCATACCCTGGAATTCTTATCTTCACATTGCCAGGTCACTGTCAGACATGGAGGTACCATACCCTGGAATTCTTATCTTCACATTGCCAGGTCGCTGTCAGACATGGAGGTACCATACCCTGGAATTCTTATCTTCACATTGCCAGGTCGCTGTCAGACATGGAGGTACCATACCCTGGAATTCTTATCTTCACATTGCCAGGTCACTGTCAGACATGGAGGTACCATACCCTGGAATTCTTATCTTCACATTGCCAGGTCGCTGTCAGACATGGAGGTACCATACCCTGGAATTCTTATCTTCACATTGCCAGGTCATTGTCAGACATGGAGGTACCATACCCTGGAATTCTTATCTTCACATTGCCAGGTCGCTGTCAGACATGGAGGTACCATACCCTGGAATTCTTATCTTCACATTGCCAGGTCGCTGTCAGACATGGAGGTACCATACCCTGGAATTCTTATCTTCACATTGCCAGGTCGCTGTCAGACATGGAGGTACCATACCCTGGAATTCTTATCTTCACATTGCCAGGCCACTGTCCGACATGGAGGTACCATACCCTGGAATTCTTATCTTCACATTGCCAGGTCACTGTCAGACATGGAGGTACCATACCCTGGAATTCTTATCTTCACATTGCCAGGTCACTGTCAGACATGGAGGTACCATACCCTGGAATTCTTATCTTCACATTGCCAGGTCACTGTCAGACATGGAGGTACCATACCCTGGAATTCTTATCTTCACATTGCCAGGTCGCTGTCAGACATGGAGGTACCATACCCTGGAATTCTTATCTTCACATTGCCAGGTCATTGTCAGACATGGAGGTACCATACCCTGGAATTCTTATCTTCACATTGCCAGGTCACTGTCAGACATGGAGGTACCATACCCTGGAATTCTTATCTTCACATTGCCAGGTCGCTGTCAGACATGGAGGTACCATACCCTGGAATTCTTATCTTCACATTGCCAGGTCGCTGTCAGACATGGAGGTACCATACCCTGGAATTCTTATCTTCACATTGCCAGGTCGCTGTCAGACATGGAGGTACCATACCCTGGAATTCTTATCTTCACATTGCCAGGTCACTGTCAGACATGGAGGTACCATACCCTGGAATTCTTATCTTCACATTGCCAGGTCGCTGTCAGACATGGAGGTACCATACCCTGGAATTCTTATCTTCACATTGCCAGGTCGCTGTCAGACATGGAGGTACCATACCCTGGAATTCTTATCTTCACATTGCCAGGTCACTGTCAGACATGGAGGTACCATACCCTGGAATTCTTATCTTCACATTGCCAGGTCGCTGTCAGACATGGAGGTACCATACCCTGGAATTCTTATCTTCACATTGCCAGGTCATTGTCAGACATGGAGGTACCATACCCTGGAATTCTTATCTTCACATTGCCAGGTCGCTGTCAGACATGGAGGTACCATACCCTGGAATTCTTATCTTCACATTGCCAGGTCGCTGTCAGACATGGAGGTACCATACCCTGGAATTCTTATCTTCACATTGCCAGGTCATTGTCCGACATGGAGGTACCATACCCTGGAATTCTTATCTTCACATTGCCAGGTCATTGTCAGACATGGAGGTACCATACCCTGGAATTCTTATCTTCACATTGCCAGGTCACTGTCAGACATGGAGGTACCATACCCTGGAATTCTTATCTTCACATTGCCAGGTCACTGTCAGACATGGAGGTACCATACCCTGGAATTCTTATCTTCACATTGCCAGGTCGCTGTCAGACATGGAGGTACCATACCCTGGAATTCTTATCTTCACATTGCCAGGTCATTGTCAGACATGGAGGTACCATACCCTGGAATTCTTATCTTCACATTGCCAGGTCATTGTCAGACATGGAGGTACCATACCCTGGAATTCTTATCTTCACATTGCCAGGTCATTGTCAGACATGGAGGTACCATACCCTGGAATTCTTATCTTCACATTGCCAGGTCATTGTCAGACATGGAGGTACCATACCCTGGAATTCTTATCTTCACATTGCCAGGTCATTGTCAGACATGGAGGTACCATACCCTGGAATTCTTATCTTCACATTGCCAGGTCGCTGTCAGACATGGAGGTACCATACCCTGGAATTCTTATCTTCACATTGCCAGGTCATTGTCAGACATGGAGGTACCATACCCTGGAATTCTTATCTTCACATTGCCAGGTCGCTGTCAGACATGGAGGTACCATACCCTGGAATTCTTATCTTCACATTGCCAGGTCGCTGTCAGACATGGAGGTACCATACCCTGGAATTCTTATCTTCACATTGCCAGGTCACTGTCCGACATGGAGGTACCATACCCTGGAATTCTTATCTTCACATTGCCAGGTCATTGTCAGACATGGAGGTACCATACCCTGGAATTCTTATCTTCACATTGCCAGGTCACTGTCAGACATGGAGGTACCATACCCTGGAATTCTTATCTTCACATTGCCAGGTCACTGTCAGACATGGAGGTACCATACCCTGGAATTCTTATCTTCACATTGCCAGGTCGCTGTCAGACATGGAGGTACCATACCCTGGAATTCTTATCTTCACATTGCCAGGTCATTGTCAGACATGGAGGTACCATACCCTGGAATTCTTATCTTCACATTGCCAGGTCATTGTCAGACATGGAGGTACCATACCCTGGAATTCTTATCTTCACATTGCCAGGTCGCTGTCAGACATGGAGGTACCATACCCTGGAATTCTTATCTTCACATTGCCAGGTCATTGTCAGACATGGAGGTACCATACCCTGGAATTCTTATCTTCACATTGCCAAAACATTATCATCCCGCAATAACTTCAAGCAAAGACTTGGGGTCAGCCTGATGAACCAAACTACTCTGTAATCTTCTCCATATGGTGTCAATACAATCACATGTACACACCCAAATAAACATTTTCATGATTACAATTAATTTATACATTTATTATTAGTAAGTTTTGTTATCTGTTTTAACAAACCTTTTTTTATTTTTGTACTTATGTATTGTATATTGTTTATTTTGATGTGACGTTTTCATATAACCCCTTGGGGTTCCAACCGCTCCCATGGGACCAAATACCTAACTTCTTACTACTTTAATACACATACCGGTAAGTGAATTTGTCCCAATACTTTTGCTCCCCTAAAATGGGGGGACTATATACCAAAAGTGCTGTAATTTCTATACGGTTCACCCAATATGGATGAAGATAATTAAAGTTGATTTCAAATCCATACTTTTGGAGTATAGAATCAAAAGAAGACAACATGCTTCAACCAATCACGTCAATGCAGAGCTTTACAGAGCCTGCATTGACACGAGGAGATTATTTCAAATTGAGATTTCAGAAAAAATTCCTGGCTCTACTGGAAGAAGAGGTGAGGTCCATAAATCTGGCCCTGCGTTCCTCCCCTCTCTTTAATCATTTGCTCCTTCTCTTCACAATCCTTGTTTCCTTTCATCTCCAGCTGCTCGCTATAGGAACTGAGTCGGAATGAGGGACCCGACTGCCTGTGCCGAGCCCTCCAAACTGCCCCAGCGTCACTTTTGTGCCATGTGTGGCTTCCGGTCTACCTACACCTGCAATTCCTGTGGGGCGCGCTACTGCTGTGTCCGCTGCCTGGGCACGCAACATGAAACCAGGTACACCACTGGCACTGCAGAGGGTGTACCTGGTCTCTTATCATTTGGTTGAATGTTGTTAGTGTTGTGATGGGTAGAACTTGTGAGAGTTTCTCCACTCATAATTTAGAAATGACTCCCTCTCTCCCTCCTTTCACAGGTGTCTGATATTTGTCTCTAACTTTCTCCCTCATCATTATTCACGATTCATTCAGGACTACCTGTAATCATGGTAGCATTCACATTCATGTAGAAGTGTATGCACATTATTTCCTTATAAATCCTAAATCACAATCAATCTCTGTTTGTTATGAAATGGAGAGTATCTTAAAGTAGAGTTTGTGCATTAATTAAGACAACATTTTGTGACGTTTTTGTTCGTTATGGACTTCGGTGAAGGTTTTTTTCTGCTGTTCGGGAACACATGTTTTTCTGGAGGCGAGCCGAAGTCTACGCCCCTTCGTCGGTGATTGGTCAACAGTAGGGATTCTTTAATAATGTGTGTCATTTAATGAGACGACTCATTTTCATGCACATTTTTTCATTAACTAAGATGTTTGGTGCATTCTTTTTCAGATGTACAATTGTGTTACTAAGATCCCTCTGGCAAAAACGTCAACATTAATGACAATTTTTCAGTTATCTTAGATGAATTCTAACTATTTTGAGAAAGTATATATTGGCTACAGCGTCTCATGCCACTTTTTTTCTCATTTTTCAAACAATGGAGTATGCGAGCACACTCGTTAGGTTCGGCTAGGTGCCACCCAAACTGAAGCATAATGAGGCCTTTAGAGGGCACCATGCTGTCAGGTTTATGGAGGTTAAACTCCGCCTCAACTCCTGCAGGGCATTCCACTCATCCATACATCTCCATGGCAACCTGTACCACCACCGATGGTCTGTGATGGATATATAACAACTACTAAAAATATATCTACCTGTTGCACTGTGCATCTTGACAGTATCAATCAATATTATTACCCCCAAAAGTTGTTGAGTTGTGGTGTGTGTGCACGTGTTGTACTTAACAGCTTTTGGGGGTAATAACATTGAGATGTGGGATGTTGGACGAGTGGAAAGCGTCAGTATGCTTCAGTTCAGCTGGTTGGCTAGCCAAAGTCCTAGCCAGTATACACTTTCTCAAAATAGTCAGAATTCATCTAAGATGACTCAAGAAATCTGTCATTAATTTTGAAGTTTTTGCAGAGGAGATTTTAGTCACGCATTTGACATGTTTGGTGCAGTATTTCTCAATGAAACAATGTGCATGAAAATGAGTCGCCTCTTGCTGAATGACAAAGATTTTACTGAAGAATCCTACTGTTGACTACCGACGAAGGGGTTACCGACTTCGGCTTGCCTCAAGAAAAATAGATGTTGTATACCTGAACAACTGAAAAACCCCTTACCAAAGTGGTTAAATTATTGGTACATTAAAGCACATGCACTGTTCCCTTACAGTAAATACAGTCCAAAGTTATTAGCCAAGTAGCTTAGTGGATCCAGGGATCAATGATTGAGACGTCGCTGGATCCTGAGTTGGAATATGTTCATTCAAGTAGTCTCACTGTGGAGGTTGGCTACAGTATCTGACAGAAAGACACCATGACAACTCGTCATTCACATAGTCCTTGTGGGAGCAGTCTAAATGATTGGCCTATATGATGCGCAGCTCGTGGCTGTCTGAGAGTCCACAGCTGGCCTTGTGTCCATGGAAGAGCTTGGCCAGGGCCTCCATGTAGAGGCCATGGTAGTGATCCACTTCCTCCTGAGTGGGGGAAGGCCGCTTTGGCACTGGGATAGGACTACCCACTGGAGAGGAATACACAAAAATGGGTGGAGCAGAGTGAGATACTTAACACTATGTTGCTGTGCATACCGTATCACAAAGAGAGAGAGCATTTGTTCAAAGCCACACATGCTGCGTTCTATAATCAGAGTCACTCAAAGCGGTTTTCTAATCTAGTGAATTACTAAAAAGTGACTTTAAAACTTACTAAAAGTTACTAAAACACTTGAAGCCACTACTTTTGCAAACTACTGTATAACAGAAAAAAGCTATACCTCAGTAACCGATGGCGACTCTGGAAGTGATTGTAGATCATAAGACAAAGCTGTGCATTTTCAAAATGATAAGTTAATCAGTAAATTAAGAAAGGCATTTCATTGACATAGTCACTGACCGACAGTGGTAACAGGGCAGTGGTAAGGCATCCAGAACCAGCATTCACCCAGAAACAGACAGGGGGCAAAGCCCATGAGCTTCTTAAAGAGTTGCTGCAACCTCCAGCCCACACTGTCCTCTGTGAAGATCACCTGGCGGAAGATATTGTTCTCCCCATACGAGTAGACAGGCACCAGGTCAGCCCTGAGGAACAACGAGAGAGATGAGAACCGACCCACTGAGTTGTTATCTAATAAATGTACAAAAAATTAATTCTTAAAACACAGCCAAAAGCAGTTAGCCAGTCAGTTCAGTGGATCAATGATGTAGCTATGTGATGTATGGTTGTATTTTTTTATTTATAACTACAACACTGCTTTCTTGTGCATTCGTGGCATCTCACTACTGGTTCATCCATAAATCAAATCAAATTTATTTATATAGCCCTTCGTATATCAGCTGATATCTCAAAGTGCTGTACAGAAACCCAACCTAAAACCCCAAACAGCAAGCAATGCAGGTGTTGAAGCACGTTGGCTAGGAAAACTCCCTAGAAAGGCCAAAACCTAGGGAGGAACCAGGCTATGAGGGGTGGCCAGTCCTATTCTGGCTGTGCCCGGGTGGAGATTATAACAGAACATGGCCAAGATGTTCATAAATGACCAGCATGGTCAAATAATAGGTCTGGGACAGGTAGCACGTCCGGTGAACAGGTCAGGATTCCATAGCCGCAGGCAGAACAGTTGAAACTGGAGCAGCAGCACGGCCAGGTGGACTGGGGACAGCAAGGAGTCATCATGCCAGGTAGTCCTGAGGCATAGTCCAAGGGCTAAAAACCCAATCATATGACCCACTGAAGAGATGAGTCTTCAGTAAAGACTTAAAGGTTGAGACCGAGTTTGCGTCTCTCACATGGGTAGGCAGACCATTCCATAAAAATTGAGCTCTATAGGAGAAAGCCCTGCCTCCAGCTGTTTGCTTAGAAATTCTAGGGACAATTAGGAGGCCTGCGTCTTGTGACCGTAATGTACGTGTAGGTATGTACGGCAGGACCAAATCAGATAGGTAGGAGCAAGCCCATGTAATGCTTTGTAGGTTATCAGTAAAACCTTGAAATCAGCCCTTGCCTTGACAGGAAGCCAGTGAAGGGAGGCTAGCACTGGAGTAATATGATCAATTTTTTGGATTCTAGTCAGGATTCTAGCAGCTGTATTTAGCACTAACTGAAGTTTATTTAGTGCTTTATCCGGGTAGCCGGAAAGTAGAGCATTGCAGTAGTCAAACCTAGAAGTAACAAAAGCATGGATTAATTTTTCTGCATCATTTTGACAGAAAGTTTGATTTTTGCAATGTTACGTAGATGGAAAAAGAGCTGTCCTTGACAGTCTTGATATGTTCATCAAAAGAGAGATCAGGGTCCAGAGTAACGCAGAGGTCCTTCAGTTTTATTTGAGATGACTGTACAACCATTAAGATTAATTGTCAGATTCAACAGAAGATCTTTATTTCTTGGGACCTAGAACAAGCATCTCTGTTTGTCCGAGTTTAAAAGTAGAATTTTTGCAGCCATCCACTTCCTTATGTCTGAAACACAGGCTTCTAGTGAGGGCAATTTTGGGGCTTCACCATGTTTCATTGAAATGTACAGCTGTGTGTCATCCGCATAGCAGTGAAAGTTAATGTTATGTTTTCGAATGACATCCAAGAGGTAAAATATATAGTGAAAATAGTGGTCCAACAACAGAACCTTGAGGAACACCGAAATATACAGTTGATTTGTCAGAGGACAAACCATTCACAAAGACAAACTGATATCTTTGACAGATAAGATCTAAACCAGGCCAGAACTTGTCCGTGTAGACCAATTTGGGTTTCCAATCTCTCCAAAAGAATGATACCATCGATCACCACAAAAGCAGCACTAAGGTCTAGGAGCACGAGGACAGATGCAGAGCCTCGGTCTGATGCCATTAAAAGGTCATTTACCACCTTCACAAGTGCAGTCTCAGTGCTATGATGGGGTCTAAAACCAGACTGAAGCATTTTGTATACATTGTCTTCAGGAAGGCAGTGAGTTGCTGCGGAACAGCCTTTTCTAACATTTTTGAGAGGAATGGAAGATTCGATATAGGCCGATAAGTTTATATTTTCTGGGTCAAGGTTTGGCTTTTTCAAGAGAGGCTTTATTACTGCCACTTTTAGTGAGTTTGGTACACATCCGGTGGATAGAGAGCCATTTATTATGTTCAATGTAGGAGGGTCAAGCACAGGAAGCAGCTCTTTCAGTAGTTTAGTTGGAATAGGGTCCAGTATGCAGCTTGAAGGTTTAGAGGCCATGATTATTTTCATTTCATCATTGATATAGTACTAAAACACTTGTGTCTCTTGATCCTAGGTACTGGCAGAGTTGTGCAGACTCAGGACAACTGAGCTTTGAAGGAATACGCAGATTTAAAGAGGAGTCCGTAATTTCCTTCCTAATAATCATGATCTTTTCCTCAAAGAAGTTCATGAATTTATTACTGCTAAAGTGAAAGTTATCCTCTCTTGGGGAATGCTGCCTTTTAGTTAGCTTTGCGACAGTATCAAAAAGTCAATTTTGGATTGTTCTTATTTTCCTCAATTAAGTTAGAAAAATAGGATGATCGAGCAGCAGTGAGGGCTCTTCAATACTGCACGGTACTGTCTTTCAAAGCTAGTCAGAAGACTTCCAGTTTGGTGTGGCGCCATTTCTGTTCCAATTTTCTTGAAGCTTGCTTCAGAGCTCGGGTATTTTCTGTATACCAGGGAGCTAGTTTCTTATGAGAAATGTTTTTAGTTTTTAGGGTGCAACTGCATCTAGGGTATTGCGCAAGGTTAAATTAAGTTCCTCAGTTAGGTGGTTAACTGATTTTTTGCGCAAGGTTAAATTAAGTTCCTCAGTTAGTTGGTTAACTGATTTTTGTCCTCTGACATCCTTGGGTAGGCAGAGGGAGTCTGAAGGGCATCAAGGAATCTTTGTGTTGCCTGTGAATTGAAAGCACAACCTTTGATGCTCCTTGGTTGGGGTCTGAGCACATTATTGGTTGCAATTGCAAACATAATAAAATGGTGGTCCAATAGCCCAGGATTATGAGGAAAAACATTAAGATCCACATTTATTCCGTGGGACAAAACTAGGTCCAGAGTATGACTGTGACAGTGAGTAGGTCCAGAGACATGTTGGACAAAACCCACTGAGTCGATGATGGCTCATCAGGCTGAAGCCATGTTTCAGTCAGGCCAATCACATCAAGATGATCAGTGGTTAGTTCATTGAATATAATTGCCTTTGAAGTAAGGGATTTAACATTAAGTAGCCCTATTTTGAGATGTGAGGTATCACGATCTCTTTCAATAATAATAATAATAATAGGAATGGAGGTCTTTATCCTAGTGAGATTACTAAGGCGAACACCGCCATGTTTACTTTTGCCCAACCAAGATCGAGGCACAGACACGGTCTCAATGGGGATAACTGAGCTGACTACATCGACTGTGCTAGTGGCAGACTCCACTAAGCTGGCAGGCTGGCTAACAACCTGCTGCATGGCCTGCACCCTATTTCATTGTGGAGCTAGGAGTTAGAGCCCTGTCTATGTTGGTAGATAAGATGAGCACCCCTCCAGCTAGGATGGAGTCCATCACTCCTCAGCAGGTCAGGCTTGGTCCTGTTTGTGGGTGAGTCCCAGAAAGAGGGCCAATTATCTACATTTCTATCTTTTGGGAGGGCAGAAAACAGTTTTCAACAAGCGATTGAGTTGTGAGACTCTGCTGTAGAGCTCATCACTCCCCCTGACTGGGAGGGGGCCAGAAACAATTACTCGATGCCGACACATCTTTCTAGCTGATTTACACGCTGAAGCTATGTTGCGCTTGGTGATCTCTGACTGTTTCATCCTAACATTGTTGGTGCCGACGTGGACAACAATATCTCTATACTCGCCAGTTTTAGCTTTAGCCAGCACAATCTTCAGATTAGCTTTAATGACAGTAGCCCTGCCCCCTGGTAAACAGTGCATGATCGCTGGATGATTTGTTTTAAGTCTAATACTGCGGGTAATGGAGTCGCCAATGACTAGAGTTTTCAATTTGTCAGAGCTAATGGTGGGAAGCTTCGGCGTCTCAGACCCCGTAACGGGAGGAGTAGAGACAAGAGAAGGCTCCACCTCTGACTCTGACTCGCTGCTTAAACTTCTCACGACTCTCAAACCCACATGCGGGAGCGTAACGTAGCCTCAAACTAATTAGCATAACGCAGCGGACATAAATCTTCCTAGACAATCTTCCTATTCATGAAAATCACAAATGAAATATATTGAGACACAGCTTAGCCTTTTGTTAATCACACTGTCATCTCAGATTTTCAAAATATGCTTTACAGCCAATGCTAGACAAGCATTTGTGTAAGTTTATCATGGCATAATGCTATGGCTAGGCTCTGCTACCAGCAGGCAACATTCACGAAAATAAGAAAAGCAATCAAATTAAATCATTTACCTTTGAAGAACTTTGGATGTTTTCACTCAGGAGACTCCCAGTTGATAGCAAATGTTCCTTTTTTCCAAAAATATTCACACTTGGCTGAGAAATCGACCGGAAAATGCAGTCACTACAACACCGAACGTTTTTCCAAATTAGCTCCATAATAGCGACAGAAACATGGCAAACGTTGTTTAGAATCAATCCTCAAGGTGTTTTCCACATGGCTATTTTATCGAATAGCTGTCGGGACATAAGAAGCGATTGGAAAAATGGCTAATTGGGTACTTTACGCAAGATTTTCTGCGGGAGCCGTCATGTGACCACTTGCTAAATGTGGTCCCTTATGGCTATTCTTCAACATAAATGCGTAAAAAGACATCACAATAGACACTGTGACACCTTGGGGGAATACGTAGAAAGCCTAAGCTCATTCGTAGCTCATTCACAGCCATATAAGGAGTCATTGGCATGCAGGGCTTTCAAAAAAACGGGGCACTTCCTGGTTGGATTTTTATCTGGGTTTCACCTGTAACATCAGTTCTGTTGCACTCACAGACAATATCTTTGCAGTTTTGGAAACGTCAGAGTGTTTTCTATCCAAAGCTGTCAATTATATGCATAGTCGAGCATTTTATCGTGACAAAATATCCTGTTTAAAACGGGAACGTTTTTTATACAAAAATGAAAATACTGCCCTCTAGTTTAAAGGTTCATGGGGAAAACCGGTTGAAAGTTTGTCGGCTGAATGAGCGACACCGGTTGAGCACTCCTACAGCATTTCCCTCCAGAAACCATGAGAATGTTGTCCGGCTGCGGGGACCGTGCGAGGGGATTTATACTAACGTTACTATTTGTACTTACTGGTGGCACAGAAGCTGTTTCATCCTTTCCTACACTGAAATTACCCTTGCCTAACGATTGCGTCTGAAGCTGACTTGTAGCACAGCTATCCTCGCCGTAAGGTGATCGTTCTCCTGTATATTATGAATACAGCGACTGCAATTAGAAGGCATCATGTTAATGTTACTACTTAGCTTCTACTGTTGAGGTCCTGACGAACCATGTCCAGATAAAGCGTCCGGAGTGAAAAAGTTGAATGAAAAAAAGTTGAGGGAAAATCCAAAAATATAAACGGTAATTAAAAAGTAAAAACTGTAAAGGTGTCAGGTAGCAAAGTAAGGTTGGCCTTACTAGATTGGCAGAAGTCTTTATCAGTGTGAGTGATAAGATAGATAACTCACCCAAACTCCAGGGCCACCCGGACGAAGCCTTTCCTCTGCTTCATATACACAGTATTGACCCCAGGCAGACTCAGCAGAGACTCAGTAGCGCCCCCTATCACAATCACTACTGCATTGCCTTTCCCACTTTTAGACAGAAGGTGCTCTAGACTGGGCTTGCTGACTGGATAACAACCTGATGAGAGGAATAACAGACACAGAGACAGACAGAGTAATTTATTGAACAGAGGAGAGTAGAAGGATATTGTGTTACATTAAGGGGGGAATTCGTGGTGATTGATTGGCAACACCACAACATCCCTTTTCCTCACAGAAAACATTTACATCTCCTTACAATATCCACTACTACAGCTTCCAGAGAGCTAAACTTCCCTGGAAGCCATATATACCTGTTGCCATGGCATATTCCCTGTAGAGGGGGACCTTGAAGATGCCACCTAGTATGCAGAGGCAGGAGCGCACCCCAGGGAAGAGGTCCATAAAGCCACAGGCCTCAGTGCTGAAAGAGGTAAAGGCTCCCATACTCATGACCCCATGAGGATGACACCCTAAGATGTAGTTCTTGTTTGGATTCAACTCCGCTGTCTTCACCAACTGAACAAAGGCAGGGAGAGAGATAGATTGGGAGAGAGAAGCAGGGTGTTTAAAATTATTAAGACAAAAAACAAAAACAATTATTCCTGTCAATTTACAAAGCTTGTCATCATCAACATACCTTCATTGGGAAGTAGTCCCTTACATGTTTCCACATTTTCCAGTTTCTCACAAATGCAGTTCTCCTGCCCCCTGGTGGTGACAGAGCAGAACTTTCACACAAGCAAATTAAGTTACACACATTCAGGAATTCATTTTTTTGTTTACTTGAGAATTAAGAGACCTTAAAAGAGATTAGTATCACTTGAAAAATGCACAACATTGAGGAATTCAGGGCAACATTCAGTATGCCAGTACCTCTTTCAGGTGTGTGCCAGTCCTTCAACTGCCATATGAAGTAGAGAGTAGGCAGTGGCCACAGAGAGGTAAACATAAGGTACACCATCAACCCAACACAAGCCAGACCTGAGGAATAGGGAATGGTGAGTGGGTCCACAGAGAGGGATGCAAAATATGGCATACATTTTGCTCAATGCCAGTCAGCATAAGGGCTCCCGAGTGGCGCAAGGCACTGCATCTAAGTGCTAGAGACGTCACTACAGACCCAGGTTGATTCCAGACTGTATCACATCTGGCTGTGATTGGAAGTCCCATAGGGTGGTGAACAATTGGCGCAGCATTGTCTGGGTTAGGTCGGTGTAGGCAGTCATTGTAAATAAGTTGTTCTTAACTGACTTGCTTAGTTAAATAATGGTTAAAAACATTGAATTAAAAAGCATGTTTCTCTCTCACACACAAATGTACAAGCACAGATACATGTAAACATGGGGTCTCACCTAATAAGAGGAAGGTCAGTATCCATTGCAGCACACTGATATTCTCGAGGAAATCCTTCAATTTAGTCTTTTTCTGCTTCATCCCTTCAACCTAAAGAGCAAAAAAGAGATATAGTTCAATATGATCAGGCATTCCCATCTCTGTCAGCAATGTGTGTGTTTCAAATTAGATTGTCTTGGGGACGTGTAGGCCTTTAGGCTAGGCTACTACACTTGGAGACTTGAGATGATAAATCAAATGCAGTGGTATTGTCTACATCACTAATCTAGATTAAATTTTACTTGTGACCTTAACATTGGCGATAGCACTAATGTCTGTGCATCAATATATCAGCATGTCTAGCCTACGGAATATCAATCAAAAGATCAGGGCAATGTATTAAATGTAACATCGATAATCCACCAAAAACTTTACTTGGACAATCTAGACAAACAAATGCATTTTGGCAAACTGATTAAATTACATTTAATTGGAAAATGATTTGATTCCTGTTACCTTTCCTGTCATTTCCCCTAAATTGTTCACAGAGCAACTGTCCGGAGTAGCCTAGCAGACCTAACGTTATACCCTGCATGGACGTAGGCTACTTCGATCACAGTTCAAGTTGCATATATGGAAAATAACGATCACTTCCACTCCCCCAACACTTTGACACACTAACGAGTTATTGTTAGTGTGTCTAATATGTTGAACCATTAACAGTAGAACAAGTTACTATATTAACAATACTATTATATTTAATAGTAACGCAATATCATCTATTTACTAGAACAAATCTCGGAGCGGAAGAGTATGTCCCTCAGTGAGTTTCCGGATCAACAGTCGAAACGCAGATAGAACAATGAGACAGATATTTCACTGGATGTATAAATATGAAGCATCCGCTTGGCGTTTCCACTCAATAATAAATATGGTAGTGATGACGTTGCATTGATTTTGTCCAACATTCTGCAGAATTTTTCCAAACACTATAATCTGTTACGAACAGAGCCAACAACGTTTTTTAGACTTTTCCCCAAAGATTAAAAAAAAATTGCATTGTTTAGAAGGAGTGCAAAGGCGAATTGGGTTTTTGCACCCGCACACTTCACAGAGCAGACGTTCCCTAACGGAAATATGCAGAGGTCTGTTAGAACGCGCCAATAGGACCTGCCAGCTTGTGCTTGGTTCTGCCCACCTCCTTACTTGTTCTGCCCACCTCCTTACTTGTTCTGCCCACTATGACTAATTTGTTCCCAATAGAAACGACGGGCTGTGGTCTATCTTGGTTTAGCTATAAAAAGTATTTGGTCAAACAATAGACAGCAGCCTGGCTTCTTCTTCTGTGTGGTTTAACTGCGGTTGGCGTTCAATATGTTGCATTACCGCCCCCAATTGGACAATAGTATAATTACATTATAATTTGATACAAAATGGCAAAAGGAAAATAAAAAAACACCCAACTAACACTAACCCTACCTCTTTCCACTACTTTGACCGTATCTGCACCATGCCAACAACCTGGGAGGACAGAACACCACCACTCAACAGACCATGTGTCTCTGCAGCTGCCACCACAACCTATATTTTCTGTGATTTACGTTCCATTTCAGCGATACGGTTGATTACCATTGCTATGAACGATAAGCCAACCTTACTGAAGCATATATCTGCTCCTTTTATTCTCTGTCCCCAACACACTAGACGACCAGTTCTTATAGCTTTTAGCCGTACCCTTAACCGACTCCTCCTCTGTTCCACTGGTGATGTAGAGGTTAACCCAGGCCCTGTAGCCCCTAGTTCCACTCCTATTCCCCAGGCGCTATCCTTTGTTGACTTCTGTAACCGCAAAAGCCTTAGTTTCATACATCAGAAGGCTCCTCCTTAAGTTTGTTTTACTCAATGCTTTAGCACACTCTGCCAACCCTGATGTCCTAGCAGTGTCTGAATCCTGGCTTAGGAAGGCCACCAAAAATTCCAATATTTCCATCCCCAACTACAACATTTTCCACCAAGATAGAACTGCCAAAGGGAGTGGAGTTGCAATCTACTGCAGAGTTAGCTGCAGAGTTCTTTCATGCTATCCAGGTCTGTGCACAAACAGTTCGAGGTTCTACTTTTAAAAATCCACCTTTCCAGAAATCAGTCTCTCACTGTTGCCACTTGTTATAGACCCCCCTCAACCCCCAGCTGTGCCCTGGACACCATATGTGAATTAATTGCCCCCCATTTATCTTCAGAGTTCGTACTGTTAGGTGACCTAAACTGTGATATGCTTAACACCCCGGCCGTCCTACAAGCTAAACTAGATGCGCTCAATCTCACACAAATTATCATGGAACCCACCAGGTCCAACCCTAAATCTGTAAACACGGGCACCCTCATAGATATCATCCTGACCAACCTGCCCTTTATATATACACCTCTACAGTCTTCAACCAGGATCTCAGCGATAACTGCCTCATTGCCTGCATCCGTAATGAGTCAGCGGTCAAACGACCACCACTCATCACTGTCAAACGCTCCCTGAAACACTTCAGCGAGCAGGCCTTTTTAATCTACCTGCCCTGGGTATCCTGGAAGGATATTGACCTCATGCCATCAGTAGAGGATGCCTGGTTATTCTTTAAAAATGCTTTCCTCACCATCTTAAATAAGCATGCCCCGTTCAAAAAAATGTAGAACTAAGAACAGATATAGCCCTTGGTTCACTCCAGACCTAACTGCACTTGACCAGCACAAAAACATCCTGTGGCGTACTGCATTAGCATTGAATAGCCCCTGCAATATGCAACTTTTCAGGGAAATTAAGAACCAATATACACAGGCAGTTAGGAAAGCAAAGGCTAGCTTTTTCAAACAGAAATTTGCATCCTGTAGCACTAATTCCAAAAAGTTCTGGGACACTGTAAAGTCCATGGAGAATAAGAACACCTCCTCCCAGCTTCCCAATGCACTGAGACTAGGAAACACTCATCACCGATAATCTACGATAATCGAGAATCTCAATAAGCATTTCTTTAAGGCTGGCCATGTTTTCCACCTGGCTACCCCTACCACGGTCAACAGCACTGCACCCCCAACAGCAATTTGCCCAAGCCTCACCCATTTCTCCTTCACCCAAATAGCTGATGCTCTGAAAGAGCTGCAAAATATGTTCCCCTACAAATCAGCTGGGCTAGACAATCTGGACCATCGCTTTCTAAAATGATCCGCCGTAATTGTTACAACCCCTATTACTAGCCTGTTCAACCTCTCTTTCGTATCGTCTGAGATCGCTAAAGATTGGAAAAGCTGCCACGGTCATCCCCCTCTTCAAAGGGGGAGACACTCTACAGACCAATATCCATCCTGCCCTGCCTTTCTAAAGTCTTGTTAACAAACAGATCACCGACCATTTAGAATCCCACCGTACCCACCGATTGATTGATTGCTTCTGTGGACGGGTGTCTTTTATACAAGTAACAAACTGAGGTTAGGAGCACTCCCTTTAAGAGTGTTCTCCTAATCTCAGCTCGTTACCTGTATAAAAGACACCTGGGAGCCAGAAATCTTTCTGATTGAGAGGGGGTCAAATACTTATTTCCCTCATTAAAATGCTAATCAATTTATAACATTTTTGACATGCGTTTTTCTGGATTTTTTTGTTGTTATTCTGTCTCTCACTGTTCAAATAAACCTACCATTAAAATTATAGACTGATTATTTCTTTGTCAGTGGGCAAACGTACAAAATCAGCAGGGGATCAAATACTTTTTTTCCCTCACTGTATTTATTGCCTTACCTACTTAATCTTACTACATTTGCGCATACTTTATATAGACTTTTCTATTGTGTTATTGACTGTACGTTTGTTTTTCCCATGTGTAACTCTGTGTTGTTTTTTGTCGCACTGCCTTGCTCTATCTTGGCCAGGTCGCAGTTATAAATGAGAACTTGTTCTCAACTGGCCTACCTGGTTAAATACAGGTGAAATAAATCAAATAAATATATATATATTTCACTCGTTTGCTTATCCCTCTGTGC
This sequence comes from Oncorhynchus gorbuscha, assembly GCF_021184085.1. Classification (NCBI taxonomy): domain Eukaryota; kingdom Metazoa; phylum Chordata; class Actinopteri; order Salmoniformes; family Salmonidae; genus Oncorhynchus; species Oncorhynchus gorbuscha. Next base: position 75,277,022 of record NC_060174.1, read on the forward strand.
TGCACAGATCTACTACTCACAGAGATCCTCTCAGGATTCCTCACTCTTGACCCATCCTCCTTCACTTTCTTCACTGCCTCAGCATACCACACCTTCTGCACTACTCTGACTCTGGCCACCTCAACCTGCCTCTCTTTCACCAGACACTTCTGATCCCCAGCAACATAGGCAGCCCTACAGTTGACACAGACAACTCTTTCCACCGAAACAACATAATCCTCTGTCCCATGCACTCCTGCACACTTCTCACATCTTGGAATCTTTCTCCTACACACTGCTACGACATGACCATAAGCATTTGACCCGAAACACTGATGTGGATTCAGCACAAAAGCTCTAACAGGATGACTGATATATCCTAACATGACTCTGATTCAAAACGCAAAAGGACAGACTGTGACAACTCTGCTTCACCACACTCCCTATCTGGTCTGCGTCACACCAAACGACAGGCGTCACAAACACCAGGGATGTTCAACTTCAGTTGCTCCACCTCCACACTAAACGGTACTCCAGAAATCAATAATTTCAATGGTGCCCTGTTCCTAAGAGCAAATGAAGAAACGGTACTTGACCCGAGTTGCGTGGCCATTCCCTTTTGGTGAAGCACAGACAAACATTACAAGTCCACTTTGAGTTACCTTCCCTGATTTAACAGTACTCAACATCTTTTCCACCCAACCTGATACCACATATGGAACAGCCAAAAGGCCTGAATCTCACTCCCACTGGGCCAAACTCAACTTTATTATAACAATGTACATCGATGCAAGACTCACCGCACCTTTCATCTCACTTAAAACTCCCTCATTCACTTCCATTTTACCTCCAGAACTCAGTCAGGCAGACATCTCACTCTGTTCAGACATCTCACTCTGTTTTTACTTGACCCCAGTCATCTTCGACAGACCATCTCCCTTTTAATCGCTATCTTCATCAAATTCAGATTTAACCTCAGCTTTCCTCATTCCCTTTGACCTCTCCTTTCTCTTTGCCCTCCTCCATTCCTCCTCCGAAATCCACCTTTCCATGTTCCTGTCCCAATATTCTTCTTCTCCCGGCTTTGCTAGCGGCCTGGTGGCATCCCGACATAACTCCATCTCTTGATCGTCCTGCTCACCTCTGAAACGTGTATTCTCCGGGTGCCAACATTTTGAGAGCATAAGAAGTGTTACAACTCCTTCATCCACCAACCTCAGTCAACGACGGCCCCCAAAACCCTAGCCTGTCATTTTCGATGCGGCAAAATAATCAAAGTGGGCGGACCAAGCAAGGAGGTGGGCAGAGTCATGTATAAGCTAGCGAGATCCTATTGGTGTGTTTGAGCATTTATTTTCATATTTCCATTAGGGAATGCCTACTTCATGAAGTGCACGTTTGCAATAACTCAATTCGCCCTTGCACTCCTTCTCATTTTCAGAAACTTTGGCAAACGGTAAAATCTACAAAACTTAGTCCACTCTGTTTGTAATAGATTCTAGTTTTAGGAACAGGAAAATATATTGAGATCAAAGGTTTCATCGATGAGAAAATGAGCAGAATGTTGTCCGAAATCCATCTCACTCAATCTTCTCCCACTGCCGGCCACTGGGCTTCCTCTCATCACCATCTTCTCCCACTGCCGGCCACTGGGCTTCCTCTCATCACCATCTTCTCCCACTGCCTTCCTCTCATCACCATCTTCTCCCACTGCCACTGGGGCTTCCTCTCATCACCATCTTCTCCCACTGCCGGCCACTGGGCTTCCTCTCATCACCATCTTCTCCCACTGCCGGGGCTTCCTCTCACTGCCGGCCACTGGGCTTCCTCTCATCACCATCTTCTCCCACTGCCGGCCACTGGGCTTCCTCTCATCACCATCTTCTCCCACTGCCGGCCACTGGGCTTCCTCTCATCACCATCTTCTCCCACTGCCGGCCACTGGGCTTCCTCTCATCACCATCTTCTCCCACTGCCGGCCACTGCCGGCCACTGGGCTTCTCATCACCATCTTCTCCCACTGCCGGCCACTGGGCTTCCTCTCATCACCATCTTCTCCCACTGCCGGCCACTGGGCTTCCTCTCATCACCATCTTCTCCCACTGCCGGCCACTGGGCTTCCTCTCATCACCATCTTCTCCCACTGCCGGCCACTGGGCTTCCTCTCATCACCATCTTCTCCCACTGCCGGCCACTGGGCTTCCTCCCACCATCTTCTCCCACTGCCGGCCACTGGGCTTCCTCTCATCTTCTCCCACCATCTTCTCCCACCATCTTCTCCCACTGCCGGCCACTGGGCTTCCTCTCATCACCATCTTCTCCCACTGCCGGCCACTGGGCTTCCTCTCATCACCATCTTCTCCCACTGCCGGCACTGGGCTTCCTCTCATCACCATCTTCTCCCACTGCCGGCCACTGGGCTTCCTCTCATCACCATCTTCTCCCACTGCCGGCCACTGGGCTTCCTCTCATCACCATCTTCTCCCACTGCCGGCCACTGGGCTTCCTCTCATCACCATCTTCTCCCACTCTCCCATCACCATCTTCTCCCACTGCCGGGGCCACTCTTCTCCCACTTTCGGCCACTGGGCTTCCTCTCATCACCATCTTCTCCCACTCTGGGCTTCCTCTCATCCCACCATCTTCTCCCACTGCCGGCCACTGGGCTGCTCATCACCATCTTCTCCCACTGGCCACTGGGCTTCCTCTCATCACCATCTTCTCCCACTGCCGGCCACTGGGCTTCCTCTCATCACCATCTTCTCCCACTGCCGGCCACTGGGCTTCCTCTCATCACCATCTTCTCCCACCACTGCCAGAAAAGTCTCATCACCATCTTCTCCACTGGGCTGGGCTTCCTCTCATCACCATCTTCTCCCACTGCCGGCCACTGGGCTTCCTCTCATCACCATCTTCCCACTCCCCACTGGGCTTCCTCTGATCCCATCTTCTCCCACTGCCGGCCACTGGGCTTCCTCATCACCCTCATCTGGGCATCTTCTCCCACTGCCTGGCCACTGGGCTTCCTCTCATCACCATCTTCTCCCACTGCCTATAGGCCACTGGGGGGCTGTCCTCTCATCACCATCTTCTCCCATCTTGGATATGTTTCTCATTACCATCTTCTCCCACTGCCGGCCACTGGGCTTCTCTCTTCACCATCTTCTCCCACTGCCGGCCACTGGGCTTCCTCTCATCACCATATTTGGCTCAGATGAAACATCTGGTGAAACATCTGGCTCATTGTTCTATCTGTGTCTATACTACTCGGTCTAAACTCTAGAGTAGACCACAGGTGTCAGACTCATTCCATGGAGGGCCGAGTGCGGGTTTTTGCTCTCCCCTTGTACTTGATTAATGAATTAAGGTCACTAATTAGTAACTCCCCACACCTGGTTGTCTAGGTACATCAGCTAGTGCTGTAAAAACAAGAAAACCCCAAACAGCAAGCAATGCAGGTTAGATAGAACCCTAATATAACCATTTTGCTTAATTGAAAGGAAAAACAAAAAACCTGCAGACAATAGGTCCTCCATGAAATGAGTTTGACACCCCTGGTCTAGACTGTCAAGTGACAGAAAAGTTGGTAGATAGTTTCGGGAAATCATGTCAATCGCAATGTACCAGCTTGGACGCACATTTACATCTTACATGAATGCATGCATTCCAGATATACATTCTGCGCAAGCCTACTCATATTAGAAGATAATTATATGATGTTCATGTGGTTCATGAGACGTAAAAGCTTATCCAGGCATTGGAAAGCAGTGGAGGCTGCTGAGAGGACAGCTCATAACGATGGTTGGAACGGCGTGAATGGCATGACGTATTTGACACCATTCCACTGATTCCGCTCCAGCCATTACCATGAGCCCATCCTCCCTAACTAAGGTACCACCAACCTCCTGTGTTGAAAAGATCTGATGTTCTACACACGTCTGCCCAGAATTTGTGTATCTGATACGCTCCTTATATGTCTTCTGACTATGGCTGTGTTCGAAGAGGTTCATAACTGTAATGTATCATGAGTAAATTGTGACTGACTGATCTACAAATAATAAGGAGTAGTTATTTATGATGCAATGTTCTTTGTAGATCAGTAAGTTGGTAGTTGCCTGCACCGTTGGCTGCAATGTCGAACAAGCCCATTGTCTTTTGACTTTCGAGACCATGGGAGGAGGCCTGTAGGTCTAATACTATAGAGATGGAAGGGCCCTTTCCGAAAGTGTGTGTTGATTACCACATCTGGCTTTTCAGGGGCTGTGAAATATGAAAAGCAAGGTGTGGACTCTCCAAATATGAATAAATATTAAAAGGGACTCACCATAAGCTACATTATCTTGGATATGTTTCTTATTAAGTTGATAATTCATTATATCTCTGGCACATTTCTTAAGTAGGCTACACTCTTAGAAAAAAGATGATATCTAGAACCTAAAATGGGACTTTCCCCATAAGAGGACCCTTTGAAGAACCTGTTTTGGTTCTAGATATCAAATCAAATCAAATCCAATTTATTTATATAGCCCTTCGTACATCAGCTGATATCTCAAAGTGCTGTACAGAAACCAAGCCTAAAACCCCAAACAGCAAGCAATGCAGGTGTAGAAGCACGGTAGATAGAACCCTTTTGGTTCAAGCTATAACCATTTTGGGATCCAAGAATAACCCTTTCCACAGAGTGTTCTACATGGAATCCAAAAGGGTTCTACCTAGAACCAAAAAGGGTTGTACCTCTATGCAAAAATATTTATCCTATGGGGACATCCGAAGAACCCTTTTGGAACACTTTTTTCTAAAAGTGTAGATCTACTGGTGCTCTATATGCCTAGCGTCACCTGTTTCCCTTCAAAGGGCCACAAACCATCATGGTCCAAACACTCCAAGACAGTTGTGAAGAGGGCATGACAACACCTTTTCCCCTCAGGAGACTGAAAAGATTTGGCATGGGTCCCAAGATCTTCAAAAAGTTCTACAGCTGCACCACCGAGAGCATCATGACCGGTTGCATCACCACCTGGTATGGCAACTGCTTGGCATTTGACCGTAAAGAAACGTCCCTTTTTCAGGTCCCTGTCTTTCAAAGATAATTCGTAAAAATCCAAATAACTTCACAGATCTTCATTGTAAAGGGTTTTTCCCATGCTTGTTCAATGAACCATAAACAATTAATGAAAAGGCACCTGTGGAACGGTCGAGACACAAACAGCTTACAGATGGAAGGCAATTAAGGTCACAGTTATGAAAACGTAGGACACTAAAGAGGCCTTTCTATTGACTCCAAAAGAAAGATGCCCAGGGTCCCTGCTACTCAAGGAGGCATGAGGACTGCAGATGTGGCCAGGGCAATAAATTGCTATGTTTGTACTGTGAGATGCTGAAGACAGCGCTACAGGGTGACAGGACAGACAGCTGATCGTCCTCGCAGTGGCAGACCACATGTAACACCACCTGCACAGGATCGGTACATACGAACATCACACCTGCGGGACAGGTACAGGATGGCAACAACATCTGCCCGAGTTACACCAGGAAATTATAATCCCTCCATCAGTGCTCAGACTGTCCGCAATAGGCTGAGAGAGGCTGGACTGAGGGCTTGTAGGCCTGTTGTAAGGCAGGTCGTCACCATACACCACCGGTAACAACGTTGCCTATGGGCACAAACCCGAGACGGACCAGAGAGGATTGGCAAAAAGTGCTCTTCACTGACAAGTCGCGGTTTTGTCTCACCAGGGGTGATGGCCGGATTTGCGTTTATCGTCGAAGGAATGAGCGTTACACCGAGGCCTGTACTCTGGAGCGGGATCGATTTGGAGGTGAAGGGTCCATCATGGTCTGGGGCAATGTGTCACAGCATCATCAGACTGAGCTTGTTGTCATTGCAGGCAATCTCAACGCTGTGCGTTACAGGGAAGACATCCTCCTGCAGAATCATCCTGACATGACTCTCCAGCATGACAATGCCACCAGCCATGCTGCTTGTTCTGTGCGTGATTTCCTGCAAGACAGGAATGTCAGTGTTCTGCCATGGCCAGCGAAAAGCCCGGATCTCAATCCCATTGAGCATGTCTGGGACCTGTTGGATCGGAGGATGAGGGCTAGGGCAATTCCCCCCAGAAATGTCCAGGAACTTGCAGGTGCCTTGGTGGAAGATAGGGTAACATCTCACAGCAAGACCTGGTAAATCTGGTGCAGTCCATGAGGAGGATACTTGGCCACACCAGATACTGACTGTTACTTTTGATTTTGACCCCCCCCCTTTGTTCAGGGACACATTATTCAATTTATGTTGGTCACATTTCTCAGTTGTTGAATCTTGTTATACAGTGAGGGTTTTGTTTTGTTTTGAATTTTACACCTTTTTCTTCCCAATTTTGTTGTATCCAATTGTTGTAGTAGCTACTATCTTGTCTCACTACAACTCCCGTACGGGCTCAGGAGAGACAAAGGTTGAAAGTCATGTGTCCTCCAATACACAACCCAACCAGGCGTACTGCTTCTTAACACAGCACGCATCCAACCCGGAAGCCAGCCACACCAATGTGTCAGAGAGTACACCATGCACCTGACAACCTTGGTTAGTACGCACTGCACCCAGCCCACCACAGGAGTCACTGGTGCACGTTGAGACATGGACATCCCTACCAACCAAGCACTCCCTAACCTGGACGACACTAGGCCAATTGTACGTCCCCCCACAGACCTCCACGGACCTCCCGGTCACAGCCGGTTACGACAGAGCCTGGGCACGAACCCAGGGACTCTGATGGCACAGCTGGCGCTGCAGTACAGCGCCCTTAACCTCTGCGCCACCCGGGAGGCCGGGGAAAAAAGTATTTGATCCCCTGCTGATTTTGTACGTTTGCCCACTGACAAAGAAATTATCAGTCTATCATTTTAATGGTAGGTTTATTTGAACAGTGAGAGATAGAATAACAACAAAAAAAATCCAGAATAACGCATGTCAAAAATGTACAGATGAATGTGGTACCTTCAGGCGTTTGGAAATTGCTCCCAAGGATGAACCAGACTTATGGAGGTCTACCATTTTTTTTCAAGTCTTGGCTGAATTCTTTTGATTTTCCCACAAAGAGGCACTGAGTTTGAAGGTAGGCCTTGAAATACAGCCACGGTACACCTCCAATTGACTCAAATATGTCAATTAGCCTATCAAAAGCTTCTAAAGCCATGACATCATTTTCTGGAATTTTCCAAGCTGTTTAAAGGCACAGTCAACTTAGTGTATGTAAACTTCTGACCCACTGCAATTGTGATACACTGAATGATAAGTGAAATAATCTGTCTGTAAACAACTGTTGGAAAAATGACTTGTGTCATGCACAAAGTAGATGTTCTAACCGACTTGACAAAACTTTAGTTTGTTCACAACAAAATTGTGGAGTGGTTGAAAACCGAGTTTTAATGACTCCAACCTAAGTGTATGTAAACTCCCGACTTTAACTGTAGAATCACGGAGAGCCTATGGCTACATACAGAAGACTGACAGCTGATTCAGCACCATGCCACTGAACAGCGCTGCGCTCATGAGCACGGTAGTTCAGCACCATGGATAAGACCGCAAAGGCGAAAAGCTAAGTAAAGAGAAGACCATCTAGATTCAGCACCACATCTTCTGAACAGCGCCGCACCCAGGCAGCTCATATCCTGAGTGAACGTTCCAAACCTCTAATTGTAGGCGGAAAGCCTGCTGACAGATTACATACTTTGCTATTGTTTCCATTCCCCTTTCCAGTCCCCCCTGAACTTTAGAATTGCGAACTTGTAGGAAATAAATAGAACATAACTGCAAAACTGCTCTCAGACTCTTTGGTATCCCGTTACACCCTGACAGTGTTCAGCTTCTGAGAATAAATCTGCTACATGTTTCCCTTCTTCACATGCCAACCTGTCATATAAAACAGTGATGATGGCGCAGCCATTTTCAAAGGTGCTTCTATTTATAGATTAAGAGGAGAGTGATGGGATGGAGAGGAGAAACTAGGCGGGATTGAAGGAATACCAACATGAAAGTAAGCCTTAGAGAACTTTAGTCTAAATAGGCAACTGTTATAGAGTGGTAATTGAATAGGCTGGCTATCTGTTTCAAAAAGATCATAGTGGAATGTCAAACAGTTTTGGGACACTTCCACCGCAGACAAAATCCCAATTTAACTCAATCCCAATTCAGTTTGCAGTTCACAATATTGAAAATACAGACCTCAGGATGGGAAATAGGACTAGCCTAACGAAGTGACAGGGTTAATGTCTGTAATAAACTGTTCATAAGTAGGCTATAACTGGCTATTCGGCAAAGACCCTGTCTGTTGAAGTTCAATGAGTTTGGTGTGAATATGTGTCATGTCAACCGGTGCACAATGTGCTTTTCGCAAGCCGTGTGTTATTTTATGTGTGAATGTAATGTTGTAGCCTATGTCTGTCAGTTCCTAAGGTGAAGATGGGCTGCTATTGGGGATGTGCGTTTAGGAATGCACACGCTGTCAGTCTGCTTACGTCTGCAACGAGTCCGCAGACGAAATTGTAAATAGCCTCCTGGAGCCGAGTCAGTTGATAGAGGTGGAGAAAAGGGCAGACATATAAATTTAGAAAAAAAAACCGACGTATAGAAAATTCGTAGGCTACTCGGTCAGGCGGGCAGATATCTCGACTCGACCATCGAAAAAAACGACGTCACATCGGGTTGAACGAGACGCGCATTATATAATCTTCATAAACCTGCCTCGTTGTATCCGTTTTTTTATCAACCAATGGCCTCTTCTGGACAGCTATGCATATGAATATAAATGCAAATATCTGGTAGCGCACTGCTTGAACCGAAATGTCTGTGATTATTTGTGCTGTTGTTATTTTTAGCCAAAACCATCCATGTTTCATCTGATGGTTCCGAAAAGGCGCATAATTTAATAGCATTACATTATTTTATTTGTGAATGGGGTTTATCCCTCTGTTTTTGTGGAGAGGAACATTTTTCTAACGTCGCAATGAACTGCATCATGGATTTCAATCAGATGTCTTAGGGTATGGTGCCGGTTTAATCGGTGGAAAGAGGGAAACGCTGTTCATGTAAACAAGAACCGAGAATCCTCTCAGATCCGCCCCATTTATTTATTATATCTTTCAGTATTTCTTGACACATTTGGAAAAGTGCTTTTTTTCTACCGTTCTTCCACAAAGACGGCAATGTCATCATCTACATCCCGGCGTGGTTTTGTTGTTGTCTGATTTTACTACTGGATATCGGCAGTTACCCCTGCGCCAAGCCATACATCAGTATTTCTATAAGGTAATGCCTTTACCTTAATTTCCCATACCATGTTATAGGAACAGCAAATGTTGCCCCAAACAGCATAGATTAAATCAGATCCCATAAATAGGTTTTTGCATATAGCCTTCCTTACTGTAATATTGCATGTGAAGTCAATGTAAATAGGAGCTAGAGGTCGGTGCAAGTTGTTTTTCCACAATAATTTATATGTATGCAATTTCTGCTGTAGCACAAGTAGGCATGGTAGATGATATATCGTGTGTTTGTATGCTATGCCATTTCCCACAGAAACTCTAGTCAGCATGTCTGCTTTATTGGCGATAGAATAAAGATAACGTATCCAAGGTTTTAGTACTGTGCGTTTAACTTCAGCCGTGACGTGACTAGTGCTCGTAAATATTTCACGGCAAAACAAAAAAGTCCAGCTGCTGACTTGTGATGATGGATCCCATGCACGGTATCTTTCTAATCAGATTTTAACGGATGGCTTTGTCAAAAAAAACTCTTATCAGACGTGGTCATCGCGTAAACATACCGACAGTGTCGTTGGAATGTATAATAATGACATTGTTTCTGTTGTTTATGTGAATAAATGTGTAGACATTAGGCCTACGCACCGCGTCTGTGCGCGTAGTCAGGTGAATGGGTTTATCATGCGCGCGTCTTTGGGGTGTTGGGGTTGGGGATGTGCTCGTCTGGCTGGGATGATCATTTGTTTTGAGTTCATGAAGCTATTTCGATATCAGTGCTTTAGCTAATATAATTTCGTCTTAAACACATTTAATGACAGCGTGAGAATGCATATGCCACATGTACAGAATGCATATGCCACATGTACAGAATGCATATGCCACATGTACAGAATGCATCTATCAAGCTGGTCGTTAAATTGGACAAACAGAGGCGTGGGGGCGTGGCGTGTGTAACATTTTAGTGCTTGGATACGCTGAGACGTGACGAGTACTCACTTAGATACACCTTTCAGGATAAAATATTTGTATTGCAGACTGACAAATTAACACAGAATATAGGCCTATTCAATTACAGGAGGGAGTTTGGTGGGGTGGGGGATTCCAATATACACTATCTGTAAGTTATTTGTGTGACTGTGAAGGCAGCCATTTGTATCCACCCTTGTATAGAAAAGCTCCATGTGGAGGTTTTCTATACAAGCATATTCTATGCCAATACTTATAATCAATTGTATTTGAATACCAGGGTGTAAGTGAGGAGTTTTAGCTTGGGGAAGGAAGCTTTGATAAAAATGAAAAGATAAGAAGCTCCACATGATAAGAAACTCCACGTGTACAATAATGTCTACACATGTCTGGAGGCTAACAATTTATGTGACTGAATCCAATTCCATGTCCTGTCACAGGTTCCCACTGTATGTACAGTTGAAGTCGGAAGTTTACAAACACTTAGGTTGGAGTCATTAAAACTCGTTTTTTCAAACACTCCACAATTTTCTTGTTAACAAACTAAAGGTTTGTCAAGTCGGTTAGGACATCTACTTTGTGCATGACACAAGTCATTTTTCCAACAATTGTTTACAGACAGATTATTTCACTTATTTCACAATTGCAGTGAGTCAGAAGTTTCCAAACTCCTGAACGTACCACATTCATCTGTATAAACAATACTACGCAAGTATAAACACCATGGGACCACGCAGCCGTCATACCACTCAGGAAGGAGACGCGTTCTGTCTCCTAGAGATGAACGTACTTTGGTGCAAAAAGTACAAATCAATCCCAGAACAACAGCAAACGACCTTGTGTAGATACTGGAGGAAGCAGGTACAAAAGTATCTATATCCACACTAAAACAAGTCCTGTATAGACATAACCTGAAAGGCCGCTCAGCAAGGAGAAGCCACTGCTCCAAAACCCCCATAAAAAAGCCAGACTACGGTTTGCAACTGCACATGGGGACAAAGATCGTATTTTTTTGGAGAAATGTCCTCTGGTCTGATGAAACAAAAATAAAACTGTTTGGCCACAATAATATCGTTATGTTTGGAGGAAAAAGGGGGAGGCTTGCAAGCTGAAGAACTCCATCCCAACTGTGAAGCACGGGGGTGGCAGCATCATGTTGTGGGGGTACTTTGCTGCAGGAGGGACTGGGGCACAAAATAGAGGGCTTCATGAGGGAGGAAAATTATGTGGATATATTATGTGGATATATTGAAGCAACATCTCAAGACATCAGTCAGGAAGTTAAAGCTTGATTGGAAATGGTTCTTCCAAATGACCCCATACTTCCAAAGTTGTGGCAAAATGGCTTAAGGACAACAAAGTCAAGCTATTGGAGTGGTCATGGCAAAGCCCTGACCTCAATCCCATAGATAATTTGTTGTCAGAACTGAAAAAGCGTGTGCGAGCAAGTAGGCCTACAAACCTGATTCAGTTACAGCAGCTCTGTCAGGAGGAATGGGCCAAAATTCACCCAACTTATTGTGGGAAGCTTGTGGAAGGCTACCCGAAACGTTTGACCCAAGTTAAAGGCAATGCTCCCAAATACTAATTGAATGTATGTAAACTTCTGACCAACTGGGAATGTGATGAAAGAAATAAAAGCTGAAATAAATCATTTTCTCTACTATTATTCTTCTGACATTTCACATTCTTAAAATAAAGTGGTGATCCTAACTGACCTAAGACAGGGAATGTTTACTCAGATGAAATGTCCAGAATTGTGAAAAACTGAGTTTAAATGTATAAGGCGTATGTAGACTTCCGACTTCAACTGTATGTTCCTATGAGTGTAATATGTGTCTGACTTATGGTCATTTTCATTTAATTTCTGGTCAGTTGAATTTAACATCAACTTCCAGTGCAATACCTGAATTGACTGGCATTAAGATGGCAAACTGCTTCTTACTCGCTTGTGTGTTTGTTTGACCATTTTCTGCTATCGTGAAAGTTTACATACATATTGGTATTATACTATAAATGTGAATGCATATGTCGGGATTTGATCATATTTATATATGAAAATCAATCTCCATATAGGTATTTATGTGCGTGTGCCTCTGTGTATGTCTATATTATTATAGGGTGCTGTAGGTATCAATGTATCCTAAAATATTGTTGAAAACACAACTTAAAAGCATTAAGTAGCCTAGTGGTTAGAGCTTTGGGCCAGTAACCGAAAGGTTGCTAAATCAAATCCCTGTCCTGACAATGTGTAGAAATATGTTTTTCTGCCCCTGAACAAGGCAGTTAACCCACTGTTCCTAGGCCGTCATTGTAAATAAGAATTGGTTCTTAACTGACTTTCCTAGTTAAATAAAGGTGAAATGGAAGAAAAAGTATCATCATCCAAAGTCCCTAAACTCCTCCAGTGTTCAGTGATTATAGCAACAAGATCATCTATAGCAACTCCTAGTGGTTGTGGATTAGAACACACAGCCTAAATATTTCTCTTCTTACTAAGGTGGCTAATGCCACCGAACCATTTCTCCCTGAATGTCACAGAATTCAGTTTTTTTTTCTTTGCCAATGCTACCATCCACCTGAGAAAAAGGACAATAACAGTGGAGTCGATGGACCTAATGAACCCTCTCTATATTGAGCAGCTTCTGAC